>NW_021852847.1:54076-75430 GCF_003651465.1 Formica exsecta | reverse complement strand
CATTCTTGTAGCTTATCTCGAGAGCTTTTCAAAACACTATAATAAAGTATTTTTTCATATAAAAATACGAAGACCTTCGTCTCTGGAAATGTAAAGAAACACTTTTTCCACGTCTGATCTACGTAAATACAATGTAAACAATCTTTATTTTTCTTTATTTTATAATAGAAAAATCATTGAAATTGTGAAATCATAACTTTAAATATCTCAGAAACTATAAGAGACCGCCGGTTAAATTATAAGGAAAAGTTACTCAGGGTTATGTCCTTGACAACATATGTCAAGGTCAAAGTCATCGGTGAGGTGTCACCTAATATGCATATTTACCAAACTTTATAAAAACGGACCCAACGATGTTGACCTTGACATATGTTTTCAAGATCAGGATCCTGAGTAACTTTTCCTTATAACTTAATCGGCGGTCTCTTATAATTTTTGAGATATTTAAAGTTAAAATTTTAATTCGAAACGAAAATTTGGTTTGGGTTATATAACGTAACCCAAATCAAATTTTAGTTCTAAATCAGAAATAGGTTTGGGTTAGGTTATATCTTTCGGAAGTGGAGCCCTCCCGTAGGGGGGGCGAAACCCACTGCGTCCACGCATATACTTTACAACGCGAAGCGAGGTCCACCCCACAATTGTTGTATGGGTGGGAGATGGATTGGATTAGATTCGAAACGAAAAATTGGTTTGGATTATATAACGTGGGTGGGAGATGGGTTGAGTTAGGTTAGTTTTTCTCGGGGAGGGGGTGCAGGGAGAGGGGCGACGCCTTTCTTCCGCCCACGCGTACGATTTTTCTAGATATAAATAAATAAATGTGTTAAGAAGATATTTTATAAAACATACATATATATATCTCAAAAATTTTGTATTAGAATTTTTGTCTCTATTTTACCTCTAGAACACGCTAATAAAGTATTGTACGGAGGTTGTGAGACACCCTGTATAATATATAAATTTTTTATTCTCATATGCAAATATTTATCTACCTATATGAAGTTTAAGTTAGCGCGGCAATGTATCTTAATGTATTTATTTTTTCTACTGGATTTAGTTCTATGTTTGCAGTCAACATTTGAAATAGTTCTTAAAGATATGTAGCTATCTATAATCACTGTTTTTGACTATACTATGAAACTCGAAACGCTCTATTGTAAAAACTTTTCTGAAGCACAACATAATTTCTTCAGAGGATAAATTCAATTTTACTTTTTTATACAGCACAGAAAGATTGCAGAAACATTACATAAATAAATTACTCACAAAAATTAGAGGAATACCTAATTTTTTTTTAAATATAGGCAAAATTTAGCCAACTGTAACGTCGGTTAAAATGAACAAAATTTAAGAACAAAAAAAAATGTTAAAGCTTAAGAAATAGATATCTGCTATATCTCGCATTATTATTAATGCATTGCATTGTAATCTTACCACAATTTTACATTGCAATGTTACTAAGGGCGGACATTTTAATGTTGCAACAACATTTCGCAATGTATATATGCAATATTGCATTGCTACATTGAAATAAACTACTCACAAAAATGAAAGAAATACCTATTTGAAAAAATACCGCCGGCGTTAGCGTTACCCAAGTTATATCATGGAGAGATCGGATTTTTTCAAATGTATATATGTATATATATATAAAAAAGATAAAAGATTAAAACAAAAAAAGAATGAGGAATTAAAGAATGGAGAGTTAAAAAAACAAACGGATCCCAAAGATATAGGATTAGAAAGCACTTTAGACTCGAAGCATACTCACATCTCCAAAAAACTCTCTACGTTAATTGGTAATAAAGATGTGGATTCGCTTGATAGTTTAAAGGATAAAATAAGCGATAGAAGACGCGAGGAAAAACTGAAAAACGAAAAAGAGAAGCAGAGAAAAACGGTAAAAAGCAACACCCATACATATTCAATAAAAGTGCCTTCAATCAGTAATATTTTCCACGACTATGACAAAGATAGTGTTAAACGATCAAAGTCGAAGAAAGGTACGAAGGAAGATAAGACAGTGGATGCAGACACAATTAAGAAACAAGAATCTGAAATCAATGAAAATAAGAAAGTTCATGCTAAATATACCAAAGGAATGGAAGAGAATTCTACGATTCAAGCATTAAATCAAGCAACGGAAAAAACACTTCATGTAAGCTTACGGAAAAATATCATTTTTAAGATCTTTTATTGGAAAATAATATATATATATATATATACAGGATGTCCCATTTATCTTGACCACCTAAAATATCTTTTACGCGTGACACGTTAGGAAAAAAAGTCAAAGACAGAATTACTTGATTGGAAGAAAGGATTTATTATTGCTCCGGAAATGATTATGCGCAGTAGGGAGTCATTCGTTTTGCGACTTAGAAAATATATCGAAGTAAACAGTCAACATTTCGAACACTTGCTTAAATTAAAATTGAATAAAAATGTTGAAAAAAATTTAATGACTCGTTTGATTGTTCGAAACATGTCATTTAGTCCATCTTCTGTACCTTCAACTTTGACACGAGTTTTAGCCCTTCAAGGTTATTTGAAGGTCATAACATCATAGGTCGTTGCATTCGTATTCTCATAAGCTACTTTAAAATGGCAATTAAAATATATGATCCCATTAAAAAAAATACCAATGACCTTGACATTTTGAAGAATATGACCTTGAAACGAATTAGCTTAGTATCCACGTCAACCTCTCTTCCAATCAAGTAATTCTGTCTTTGACTTTTTTTCCTAACGTGTCATGCGTAAAAAATATTTTAGGTGGTCAAGATAAATGGCACACCCTGTATATATACAATACAGGGTGTCTGGTAAAGATTGTGCTAATGCTCATGAGCGGGTAGAGCACAGTAAACTGAATAGAAAAGTCCTTTACCATTTTGCAATTTTCGTAATAATTGAGAAATTTTTAAATTTATTTCTCAATAATTATTACGAAAATCGCAAAATGGTAAAGGACTTTTCTGTTCAGTTTACTGTGCTCTATCCGCTCACGAACGTTGGCACAATCTCTACCCCTGTATATACAGGGTGTCTCAAGTTTGCGGTCGCTAAGCGCGCGACGAAATTTTGGGAGGAGCGCTTTACAAATAACAACGGTTACGTGCGAGCGGTACATGGATTCTCGCGTCCTAGCAACCACACTTCAATGGGTTGTCCCTTTTTATTGCGCGCTTATACTCACGCTCGGTCCATCTTTTTTAATTAATTTCTCAATAATAATTACAAAAATCGCAAAATGATAAAGAACTTTTCTTCTCGGTTTCACTTGCACACGAGAGGTGATATGGTTATTATGAGACACCCTGTATATACAATACGTATATAGGGTGTCTGATAATAATCGCTGGTAATGTGCAAGTAGAGCGGATTAAACCGAGTAGAAAAGTCCTCTACCGTTTTGCAATCTTCGCAATAATTAATGAGAAATTAAAAAGATCGGCCAATTCGCGCGAGTATTACCGCGCGGTGAGAAAAGATGGCCTGATATGGGCGGCATTGATATGTGGTTGCTAAGACGCGAGAATCTATCGTTATGTATCGCTCGTACGTAACTGTTGTCATTTGTAGAGCAGTCCCCCCAAAACTTTGTCGCGCGCCTACTTTTGGATTGCCTTTTCTCGCTGCGCGTTTATACTCGCGCGAATTGGTCGATCTTTTTTAATTAATTTCTCAATATATATATTTATACATATATATTACAGTGACATTCCTGTAATGTCTCTACAATATTGCGCTGCTACTTGCAAGATTGTAACATTGCTGTAATGTAATTGAAATGTTCTGTGCTGTTATTAATAGAGATAAATTGATTTTACTATATAATGGTTTTTTATTTCTGCATATGATCTCTTGCGAAACTAAACTTGCAAAATACATATATGTATACGAATAGATAGAAACTAACGCAAGAATAATAATCTTATAACAATCTAGTGAGATATACTTGCCCTCTTGAAAAGGGACACGTTGTGTACTTTTAATTTAATACAATCTATGAGTTTTATTCTGGACAAAGTTTCTTCTGAATATAGGTTATTGAAGCACATGAATATAGTTGTTTGCTATAGTAAAATTTCATTGTTTGTATTTGCACAACAAAATGTTTATAATTTTTTATAGATAAAATTAAATAACAATTATGACAATTATAACAATTTGACATATATATTGTCAAAATCATGATCCAGAGTAACCTCTAAAAGATTTTAGTCGTTGTAACTGTATTTATTAAAGTAAATATATTAAGAGTTTTCATAAATACCGATTTACGATATTCATGTTATATAACTGCAATTTTGTATGAGTGGGAAATTACAACTAACGTGAATGTTACATGTAACAAATACGTTATATTACTTGTTACATTCCGTTTTATTATGGCAATGTTACAGTTATGTATCTGTGTTTGCTGGGTATTCTATTTAAATAGTTAGAAGATCCTGCTCGATTTCTGCCACCAATCTGCTGTCAGATTCTATTCGAGGGATCTAATATATCACAGAACATTGCAGCAATATTGTGGCAATATTCTGTATAGAATCTATCAGCAAAACACAAAGACGCAGTTGATGCTAATCTGCCGTAATATTTTGGCTAAATCTGCTGATAATCTCTCGACAGATTGTTAGCATTTTGCTTATTCAAATCTTACTTTACGTATTTTTATTTGTTAATAACTTTGTAATAAACAACGAGCAACAGCTAAAATCTATCAAATATTACTCTAGGCCATGATTTTGACAAAATTTGTCAAAATCACGATTATTGGGGACGGCATCCCTAATTGATATAGTTACTCTATGTTCTTTTAATCAAATATTTTTCTCATCTTTTGAGTTAAGGTTATTAAATTTTTCTTGTCAGAAAAAGAAGTATATAGCACATATCATTACACAGACACACACGCGCGCGCAACTTCATCCTACATTATGACTATTTTGCTCTGACTAATACGTTTCTTTCGCGCAGGTCCTCATGCTTAAAGTAATTCTGGCTTTTCGTGTCGTGCTGCCACGCTTTCATGCGAAAGCACGCGATACTTTAGCAAGAAAATCTCTGTCGCCAGGGTCACACGCAGGATCTCCTCGTCGTGGGAGTCCCACCAGCAGTGGGAACGCTTCGGCTACTTCGATGAAATCTAACAAATCGCCGAATCATACGAACAACGTCACTGACTCCGTTCTAGAAAACGTCACCGTCGAGATCTTCGACGTAAAGGCAAAATAAATCGTCTTTCCGCCGCAACAAATGGTCCGATCGACAATCCCATTTATTACTAGTCTTGCATAGCCAATATACGGCGCTACATGAAGGTTGCTGTCTCTATATATCTTCAATTCACGAATAATTGGTTCTGTTGATTCGTTTTCATTAAATTATTAAAAAATGAAAATTTTGTGTTTACTAGTTCAAATATCATCGAGAATTACTTTGCTTAGATAAATCGCAACGCTGACGAGTCAAGTATCGAAATCTCGATGAGATCGAGCCATAAATTAACCATAATTCGCAGATCTTATTGCACTCTTTTAATAATAACAAAATAATCATTTAGTTATGTTACAAAAGATCCTTTTAACATGCCTCTTTTTTGACAATTTGACATTTTCATATCTAATGAAACATAATTAAATGATGATTATCACATTATCAGAATATTAATTTTGGATTAATTTTTTGCATTATCTTAATAGATATTATAAAGAAATCATTTAAAAAAAACAGCGCTTTATAAAATGATATAAATTATGAGTAATACGAATTACTCGAAAGCCTATTATGCTATTTTAATAATAGCAAATGCGAGTAGAAACCATTTTAATAGATTAGCAGCGATCGAATTATCATAAGGGCATCCAAATTTGAATTAATTATTGATATTAACTTGGTGAGATATTAAAATAAGCCGTTTCAAGTATACATATTATATATATATATATATATATATATACAATGTATGTATAAAATTATTTGCGGTAATGAAAGCGATAATACGCTAGTTAATACGCGTATTAACACATACATTCAATATATTTGAGTTGCGAAGTATCCTAGAAGATATTTCAGAAGAGAGAGACATATTATTTAGAAGAACGTTATTAATAAAATAACTAATCGCGATGCAGTAGCATTATTTAAACTTGAAAGACATGAAAACCTGTACAGCATACCCATACAGCACAGCACAGAACATTGCAGCAACATTGCAACGTTACCGCAATGTTGCTGCAATATTCTGCGCTGTATGGGAATTGTCATATCAATTTGTATGATGACGATGTAATTTTATTACTTGTTTAACTATTAATATACATTAGTTTTCCATCGATTTGCTTCATGCTAATGTTTCAATTTTCAATCAAAACGCGCGCCAATATGATTGTGTAACGTGAACACATTTCTCGGACCAAGCGGTTTTAGCACCGCATTTGATTATTCTGTTTAATGAGGATTACGTAATAAATAATATTTGGTATCATCATCGATACATTAAGAACATACAATACACGCTTGCGGAATATTTCATGAGAAGTATAGAGAGGAAACATCTATACATTAATGTAAAGAAAATCATAATGGAAAATAGCAACTGCAATTGTAAATTATTGATTCATGCAGTAGTTACTATTAAGAGAAATATAAAAACAAACTTGACACAATGATACCCATATAGCATAGAACAATTGCGGCACTATTGCTGCATGGGTAGTTTTCTTGATTAATACTGATCGGATTCACAATATAGATTATATTTAAAATCAATAGAGATGAAGATAGTCGAAAAAATTTCAATGTCGAAACGATGATCGGGGCGATCAAACGCGCAAGCCTTTTCTCTGAAAGTTTTTTCGGTGTAATGTTGCACCATCGGGATGCGGAAAGACGCGATGGGATTAATGTTTATTAATCCTTTACATCGAAAGCGATACGACTCGATTTGTTCGCGATAAGCCAATGCGAACGGGACCAGAGAAGAGTGTTTCAAGTGGCATCTCTCTCTCTTTCTCTCTCTCTCTTTCTCTCTCTCTCTCTCTCTCTCTTTCTCTCTCTCTCTCTCTCTCTCTCTCTCTCTCTCTCTCTCTCTCTTTCGAAAGTGCGAAATTAAAGCGAGACACGTTGCCAGATTTATTAAGATGGTGCCACATGGTAGTAATTAAACATAAGATTATATATAAGAGAAGGTTTGGGCATTCTTCGTCAATTATCCATAATGCTATGCAGAGTACGCAATCGCACAATCGACAGCAGAAGAATGTTAAGCAAAATGGATATATATTATTGGCTACCGCGCCTCCGCGCCATTCGCAATACATTATGGGTTTTTGAGGGAAATTTATATATAGGCTGATGGAATATCTTAATAACCTTTATATATAACTATATAATCTTATAATTAAACACATCTGATAAATATTAAAAGCCACATAATTGTAAAGACGAATGATAATCGCGTTAATAATATGTAATCAAAACGTGAGTATATATTTCTTTTCAAGCACAAATTTCTCATTTAAAGAAGAGATAAGCTCTAATGAATCTGTTCTTAAAGATATATTAAAATATAAAAGCTCTTTTCTTTCTTTTTCTGTTTTTGGAAAGTTTATTTTATAATATTTATATTAAATATATTAACAAAGGGAAAATATTTTTTAAGAATTCTGAAATTTGAAAAATTCTCTTTTTTATTTTAAATATATAGGTATACACACTAATATGTAGTAATAAAGACAAATTTAAAAAATTACAGGATTTAGAAAATTTTAAGAAAGCTTGAGAATTTTTTTTATTTTAGAAAGTTTATTTAAATTAAATTTTTTTCTTTTTTTTCGGAAAGTTGATAGCTGTATATTTTGCGACGCCTGTAATGACGAACATTCACATTAGGCATCATATGCATTTATGTTTATTGAATTTAACGAATGATGATGTGGCGAAGAAAAAACGACCATATAATATATTATACTTCTATATTTTTCTCTTGTTGATTTCACGTATGTCATTACAATACTTTATTGGCACTTATTTAGAATCAATATTTACATCATAAAAAATTTTGATCTCACGTATGTCATTACAATACTTTATTGGCACTTATTTAGAATCAATATTTACATCATAAAAAATTTTGATCTCACGTATGTCATTACAATACTTTATTGGCACTTATTTAGAATCAATATTTATATCATAAAAAATTATCTCTTTTATATTCTTGCCGAGTTAATATTGAATTCGAAAATAATTAAATACGCGATCAGAATTTGGACTCAATGCTCATGGGGGGTATATTATATTGGGTAGATATTAAAAATAAATTCAACTTATTAAACACGTAAACGTGTATATCGAATTCAATGCTGATATATAACATCGGCAATGATTATCGTAACACAGAACTATATAACGGATTGAAATTATTCATAGTTTTTTCGTCGTTAGTGATAAAATGAAGTAAGAAAAAAGAAATTTAAAGAATTAAAAATTGATTAATTGAGAGATGATTCTTTAGCAGCATGGATGTAGTTTGTAGTAATCTCCAAAGAGAAGATGCATATAATACACGCAAAGTTCTAAGATATATTTTAGGATTGTAGGAATATATTGCTAATATACCTATAAGAGTTTTGTTTTTTATTAGCACTTTTCTCTTTTATAATTCGAATCCTTTCTTCTTTATAACACATTTTATTTCTGATTTTACGTTTAAAACATATCACTCTAAACATGCTTTTTACATTACTTTGTTAGAAATAGTAATATATATTATACACACAACAACGTACGAGCGTATGTGCGTTTATCACGTCCAAAAGAAACATGTTTGATTTCTATCAGATATCTGACATACGAAACCACAATTTTTTTTATAGAGCGACCAAAAGCATTACGATTATACACGCAATTATATACAAGTTTAAACACGCAATTTTATACGAATATCTTATTAATCGCAAGATTTCTATCGAAAGCTTGTAATGTCCGTGCGTAATATAATCATATATAAGAATATATGAACGACAGACTAATAGTTACAGCACGATTATATCTCAGTAATTTAGTGCCTGCGCTATCATATTTATAGTACCTAATAGATTTAATTTTATTGAGTATTATATACTACATATATATGTGCTCGCAATAAATACTATATACAGGGTGTCTCACAACCTTCTTACAATATTTTAATAGTATATTCTAGAGGAAAATGGAGTAAAAAATCTTAATATAAAAATATTGAGGCTACAATAGTTTTTGAGTTATAAGTGATCAAAGTTTGCCAATAATATTGCGTAAAATTCGCGCTCTTAGGCTCGTAACTACATTTAGGGTGCGGTCCCATGGAATATTTTCCGCATAACGCGTATCGCGTAACCAATGAGAGGCGTTCCGCGTTTTCTGTTACGCCCGTTTTAAAAAGTTGCGTATTACGCGAGTTTACGCGACTTTTGTGTGAATGTGGTATTCAGCGGTATCTTGTAATGTAGTCCAAATTGCTTTACAAGTTTCTAACACAATTTTTGAAATGGTACTAGTCTCTATGCGAAACGCATAGGAAAGAGATTTCATACTGTCTCTTATAGCTAAATAACGAAGACATATGATATTTCCAGACGTGTATTTGGCGGTATTGGGTTTCGATGATACTTTTGCTTTGTTATGGCTTGACGATATTTAACAATTTTTCATATGTTTCCACATTCATGCGGAAATAATTGATGAATTTTTCATCATTATGAAAATACAATTCTTTTATAAGAGTTGTACTTGCTTCATATTGTTCCCGCTTTCCGTTTGAAAAAAACGAACCCAATATTTTCGTTTTATTATTTTATTTCGCTCGTTTTCTTTGCGCAATAAGAAAAGAGTAACTAACTTTTTTAATTTTATTATTGACATTCTATCTGTTTTATTTATTGTTTGCGTCTTATTTATTGTTTGCTTTTGTAGAGCAATATAATAGATATTAATAACTCTGAATTCATTTTAAGTTACGCTTTATTTACTGTTAAGTCAAGTTATGGACATTCAAACATATTTGTGTGCATTTACGTGATATTCAAATCTCATCGTTCACATGGGCGCAAAATTTGCGTAACAAATATTCGCGTAACCAATCAACTATAATATTTAGCATTTCTATTGGAATGTTTTAACAGAATAGAAAAATATCATTGGTTAAACGTGATACGCTGCTGTCGTTTTATGTACCATGTGTACTAAGGACATTCAATTTCACGTAACAGAAAACGCGGAACGCTTCTGATTGGTTACGCGATACGCGTTACGCGGAATATATTAGTCCATTGAACCGCACCATAACACATGTACTGATTTGTCATCTGTTATTGCTGACAGATAAAATAAATAAATTGATTTCCACAAAACTTCTCCGCGCGATCAAAACAAAAATAAACTTCGTTTCTTAAATGTGTGAAAATATTAAGTTTATATTTCTATTTAAATATAATAATTAATCAATTATTTAAATTCTTATTTAAGAAAAAATTAAATATTTTACATACAACATATATAGTTCGTTAGTATCAGCTGACCGCCGTATGTGGTATTCACATACATGAGAAACAATAAAATCAGCTGTGCAGTAAAAATCAATATTACCTGATTTGTAAAATCAATAACAGATGACAGATCGGTATCGCATGTATGTGTAGTTACGGATTTGAGCGCGCGAGCTCTGCGCGATATCATTGACAAACAATGATCGCTTATAACTCAAAAACTATTGCAGCCTCAAAATTTTTGTATTAGAATTGTTGACTCTATTTTATCTCTAGAATACACTACTAAAGTATTGTACGGAGGTTGTGAGACACCCTGTATATATATATATATATATATATATATATATATACATGAGATGTGTATGTATGTGTGCACGCATACATATGTACACACATATTCACACATCGCAAAATGATCTATAAAATTGTAAAATATATTAATAGATACGTGTATGTATACACACACACAATATAATAATTATTAATGCAAAAAATTAGCGCTATTTATAGTATTTATAGATTATTTCTCTAATATCTAACGACTGTCTCTATTCTGTGATCCATGTGCAATACATAGCTACGATTATTTTCGCAAGTATTTTGATGATTATTCTTATTGTTAATATTTACTGTCACACTATTATACTGTCACTATTACTATTATTATTATTATTATTATTATTATTATTATTATCATCATCATCATCATCATCATCATTATTATTATCATCATCATTAAAATTGCTATCGTTGTTATAATTACTCGCAAACGATTCATTTAGTATTATTGCTTAATATTGTCTATGTTTAAAGGACTTGGCTCATTTTTATATATACATATATATAAATCATACTTCAAATTGTAAAGTATCAGTGAAAAATTAAAAATTTTATAAGCGCATTGATCAAAAACCTTGCCTTTCAGTTTAAGGATCTTATAATATATTGATTTAGGAAATGTACTGATTTTGTTATCTATATTTGCAAAATGTCTTTAATTATTAAGTTCACTTCTATTTGATAATTAAAAATTACATTTGAAAAATCTTCGAAAATCTGCTCAATTTTTTCTATCTTTTTTTCAAAAGTTGCAAATTGATTTTTTTGTGGATATATTGAATAGTATCAAAATCGATTTTTTTTCTTTGAATGATCAACAAACTATAAAATCTTGATTTAAAAGTATTTCATGTATTTATCGTAGATGGAAAGAGAGAGAAGATATTATATTATCTGCAAGATGAGGAATCAATTAAATGATTTGAGAGAACTAATTATTCACGATTAATCACAAAGATTTGATATACATAGTGGATATTAATGGCAACTTAAAAATCTCAGATTTTTTAATCGTGTTTGAAATATACCGTTCGGATTAACTTACACATCACGGATTATTTTCATTTTTACATATATTGTAGAAAGTACATTCCTAAGTAATACACGCTTTAAATTTTGTAGCGCTCTCTTCTAGTTCCAGAGATATGCGATTTTGAAGTATTGTAAAAATAACATTTAAAAAAATGAGATTTAGCCCCAAACTTGATCTTGATGATAGATTTTATAGTTGATTTTATGAACCAGAAGAGAGCACCACAAAATTCAAAACGTGTATTACTTAAGAATGTACCCTCTACAATATATGTAAAAATGAAAACGATCCGTGATGTATAAGTTAATCCGAACATTTACCTATACTGTCTTTAACCCATTTAATGATTGATCTGAAAAATGCAGCAGTTTTGCATAATACCTTCTATTGCGAGATTAAGTCAGATGTTGTATATATACAGGATGTCCTACAACTACCGTACTTTCTCTTAATGGCAGATCTCTTAGAACATTTCAAGATGAAAATCTTAATACAAAAATATCTCTCGAGGCTATAATAGTTTCTAAACGGAAAGCGATTATATTTTACGAATGACAGGGCTGAAATTTTGCGCGCTCAGACACCACGAAATGACAAGTGAAAAAAGTGTTTCTATGAATGAAACGCTTTTTTTATGATATTATGATTATCGTAGAAATTTACAATAGCATTATCATTATATGTTTTCCCGCTTCTCTACGCATTGCATTATAGTACATTCTTCTTACGAATAATGGATGCAAGAACTAAAGGCATCTAAAAAATGATTCAAGTAAAGCCAAGTTTCAATTTCAACGTGGTCGATCAATGTTACCATGAAGGTATCTACTATTTCGCCGTGCCTGAGCGCGCGAAATCTCAGTCCTGCCATTTGTAAAATATAATCGCTTCTCGTTTAAAAACTATTATAGCCTCGATATTTTTGTATTAGGATTTTCGTCTTGAAATGTTCTAAGGAATCTGCCATTAAGAGAAAGTACGGTAATTTTAGGACATCCTGTATATCATCAGATTGTATTAACAATAAGCAGATTAAATAAAAGCAACATTATACATCGCATAGTGGAATATAAGAATCTTAATCGGAGATTTACTTAATTTTATTCAATGACGAGAATTTGGACAGCTTTTCGACTCTAACAACACACATATCCAAAAAGTGTCCAGAGGACATCCAGAGGATGTAAAACATGAATATGAGGTTGGATGAGACATAGATGTTTTACATCTTCTGGATATTGTCTGGATGTCTTTTGGACATATGTATTGTTAGGGAATATTGTGACAGAAAATGATTTACATAATTATACAGTTAGTTAATTATAGTAGATAGTTATTATTAATTCTTTTAGTATTCTTTGTAAAAATTTATGTATGAATGGTGACTGTGCGCAGGTAGCCCAAGATGAGCCAAATTCTTTGTCACTTTCCTTGTCACTATATATCGTACAACCACCTAGTGAATTCATGTTCGAGGGTCGAAGAAAACACTATTATTAAGTATTTTTAATGTAAGTGCACATGTGTACAATGAAAGGAAAACATTATTGTCACGTAACTCTCCATACAGCACAGAACATTGCAATTACATTACAGTAATGTTACAATCTTGCAAGTTGCAATGTAATATTGTTGAGACATTATTGGAACATGTAATTGTAATATTTCATGAAAATGTTACAGCAACATTCCAAAAACATTACAAAAAACAGTTTTCGGTAATCGCTAGTTCGTTCATTTACCGCTATGCAGCGCGCGTTGCATTATCTATCCCGCATTTAAGTTTTAGTCATGATGATTATATAAAGCTTGCAAAGAGTGGCTAGTAAGATTAAAGGTATAATAACTATTTTTGTCAATTTAATTTGTCTGATACGATCCCAACACAGGGAATTCAGATATTGAACTGATTGTTCGGAAATCGGACAAATAAATGTCCAAAAAAGTTAAAATCATCCGTTTATTGTCTATTTAAGATGTAAAATAGAGTCTAATATCTATATAAACAAAATTTTAATTTTTATGAATTAAATTATTTAATCATTATCAATTTCTTAAACTTGTAAATTATTTATAAAATAGCGATATTAATTAGATAACAGAAAATTGTTTAATAGTTTCCATTTCTATATAAAACCAAAAATTTGATAATAATTTTTTAATATGTAGGATACTTCAGATTTTAATAAATAAACGTTGAAAATATACAGGGTGTTTCAGAAATAGGTGGGCAAACTTTAAGAGCATATTCTACTCACTATAAAGATGAAAAGAAGTTATGTAAATATGGGTCCGGAAACGTTTCCTTTCCAAGTTATAAACATTTTTTATTTACATCGGACAATATGCCTTGCACGTTTCATAAATTGTCCTTCTATTCACTTTCTATTAGAAGTAAACAAGAAGTTCTATTTATAGGGATATCTTAAGACTCATTTATGATATTCCTATTGCTATTGCGGAAGTACTCCCAAATCATATTATTGCTTCGTACGTGGCAAAATACGAAATACTCCGGGAATTTTTTAACATCTTCTTCGAAAATCCATGCGACGTTGATGCGAAGCGTGCATGCGGAAAAAAATCATTTCCAGCAATTTCTATAATGAAATGTTCTTAGAGTTTCAAATGTTCTTAAAGTCTGTTATAAATAAAAAACGCAGTAAACACTGTTTGTTGCAACAATATAACGTGGCAGTAACCAATAATATAATACAAGTTACTTATATGATATATAGCTGAAATATATCATATGTGTTATTATGTATAATGTTACAATGGTTACTGTATTAAATATTATTGCAATCTGACATTGTTCTCTTAGTGTTATAATATAACAGAATATGATTGCAATATAATATTGTTATATGTATATGTGTTCTTTCGCTTGCCGCTATGCGGCGAATTAGACTTAACTAACTCGTATTCAAGTTTATGTCATGAAGTGTATATAAAGCCCATAAAAAATGGATTGCATAAGATAAAAGATATATCTTTTTTTTGACAATTTAATTTCTGATAAAGGCTGCATTTGGATATTCAATGCTGATACTGAAAATCTATAGTATATCTATAGTGACGTAAACTATAGATTTTCAGTACTGGCAGTGAATATCGGAACGCAGTCACAATCTTAACAAGAAATCTAGAATATCAAACAGATTATTTGAAATTGGGCGGATAATTGGGAAATAGTCCATTTATTGCCTATTTGAAAAAAAAAATCGGAATTTTTATAAAAATTAAATCGCAAGTTTTATAAATTAGATACATATAAATTATTTTTTTTATTTATTTAATTACCAAATCTATGTTAGATTTTATATGAACCAATTCTATATGGAGTACTATACTACGATATAACAACGGTATAACATATGTTATATTGTATGTTATATTTATGGGTGAAAAATTACAATTAACCAGTAACTTACCGTAATACTTATATATATTATTTGTAACATTTCCTTTTATTGCTCTTATATAACATTAATATAACAGTGTTTACTAGGAATGTTTAAAACTTGGAAAGAAAGCGTTGCCGGACCCATGTTTATATGACTTTTTTAATCCTTGTAGTGAGTAGAATATGCTTTTAAAGTTTGGTCACCTATTTCTGAAACACCCTGTATAAAGACATTCAAGAGAGACGAGAAAAAACTCGTAATTGCGTAAATTTACAATCTTTTTTTTTTTTTATTTCTCTTGGATATCTTTATATATTCTCAAAATTTATCTATTAAATTTGAAGCGTTTTGCATATTTGTAGGAACGCATTTCAATATTACAAATACATTGCACCGTAACATTACTGTAGTCTTACATTATAATATTTCTAAGGGTGGACATTTCAACGTTGCCGCAAGCTTGCAGTAACATTGCAGAAACATTTCGCAACTTCCATGCAATATTACAATGTTTCAATGTAAGGTCTATACAACGTTTCTCCAATCTTTCGGTGCTGTATGGGTCTTCACTATACGGGATGGTGCACGCGCATGATATGTATGTACGAGTATGTGTGTATCTGATAAGACTAAGTTTAATGCACAAAATTATGTAATTAATAAAATAGATTATATATCAATCGCGATGTAATCGGAACAATTCAAAAACAAAATTCGGGGAAGGTTTCTGTTTCAGAATCGTTCGTGATTTCGGGCAATATTAGTATTATATATTATGTAAGCATAAGTTGTCTTTATAAGTTCAATTTGTATAAATGTTACAGCACATTGCTCCTTCTTCTCCCCTCCCATAATCTATCAATTATGTAATGATCTACATAAAATCTAGATGGATCGCGACCCATTGATAATAGAACGATGGCGAGCAAGTAAATTCTCTTTTTTTCTTATAAACTGTAGAAAATATATAATTATCTATTAGGGTATAATTGTGAAAGCTTCGAGTGGCGATACAGGATTGTATTCTAAGTACTTATTCGATATCACTTATAACAAGTATATTTATGAACAAATTTTTGCACAAATTTTTCTCTCCGCCCTTATAAACAAAGAAAGAAAAAGAAAACGAAAAAAGATAGAAAAAGAGATAAGAGCTGGAACAAACTGAGTGCCTATTCTCTCTTTATTACTTGAAGATGCTCACTCACTTTAATGTATAAGTCTTTCTCCAACTCTACAAATCACTAATTCTACAAATAAGGAATTAAGTCACATGTTTTGCACACTACGATCATTTCTCAGCAAAAGTGTGATGTTAATAAGAATGGCATTTTCTAAAGTGCTGGTACTTTGTAATATTGGTTTTGCGCACTATAAGTAATTTTCTTCGTTATTTGACGGATTTGTTTATTTGATAAATTGATGATAAATGTAGATAAATATAACATGTAATTAAAACTTTCTCTTATCACAATTAATTTCATTTTATACACCAATTCTCAAAGTATATTGTAATTAGGTAGTTTTAAATTTTAATCATTAACTCCCGAATATATAATTATCCACTAAGTAATTCGTAAATGGGAGATTAGACTTTAGTTGTTGTATGCATCTGAAGTGTTTGCATTGCGCATTATCGCGTGCCAAACCGATCCCTCATCTGTATTATCATTAGTCAACAAATCCCGTAACTGTTGAAACAGTTACGATCTCGTTTCAACAACCAAATCACAATTGCAATGGGGACTGTAGATTAGTATGCTCGAGATTTTCTTAATATCGTAATGAGGAATAGATAAAATACACGAGAATGATGCAACAAAGAATGACGTTGTGATCCAAATATAGGGGAAGTGTTTGGATCATCACTCGTTCTCCCAAAAAATGTTCAACAGAAAGGTTCCAACGTGATAAAATGTCAAACTATGCAAATAATCTACAATTGTTTATTGACCAATATATAGAGGTAATAAGAGAAAAGTTATTAATAATCATAGAAAAGATGAAATTAGCGATATTTTAACTAGGGCTTGTGAAATTTGAAGAATTTCTGAATAAGATTTTTCTATTCGATTCACTTTGATCGATTAATTTCGATCAATCGTATTCTGCAGGCGTCCCAATTGTCGTCGACGCATAAAATTACTGTTATTCCAAAATTAGGCGGTACAATGCGCACATAACATAGAACATTAGAGCAATATTGCAACATTGCCGCAATATTGCTGCAATTCTGTGCTACGTGGGTGGCGATTACCAACAATACAATTTTGCAAGGAAAAGCGATAGAGATGATCGAAGCATATATACTTAAACGATGATCATTTCGATGATAAATGTGCGAGCAGGATCGACGGTATTTTTTGATAATCTTGAAAAATAATTAATACTCCTAAGAATTTACCATTTTTGCGAATCCTGTCAAACTCAGCACCGGTATTGTCATAATATACTTCTACTTATAGTAAATATATATTATATTACATAATTGTATAAGTCGACAAAATAAATGCTTTTTTCTTACGTATATAATGATAAGATTTATAATCTGAGCGCTAAAATTGCTTGCTCTTAAAAGACTATATACTGCGATATATGTATTAACATATTCTATTATTAAGCTTTTGAGAATCGCACTAAAATTCATCATATTATATATATGTACAATATGATATATAATATGTAATATATTATGTATATTCTTAAAATTTATGCTTGTATTTATGTATTATTGTTTACAGATATTTTGTCTGTTTTATCGTTCTTTGAGTAGCAGATTGTCAACGGTACTGACGATGCATTGTGATTATAGAATATAAATTTTATACTATATATACAATATATAATATAGTATAATCTATGTTAACTTTGTCTACCCGAAATATTTCTGTTATTTATTTGAGTGGGATATTTTTTATATGTATACATAATTTAGCGTATCTCTAGGATATCTCTCCTTTATTTTTTTAAATGCAAAAAAACTTCAAAGGAAAAGATTGTGTCAAAAGGTTCAATGTTATTGTAATAAATAAAATTTTTTCTCGCAGTTATACATATTTTTCGAGATTATAAACTCATCGATATTTTGTTTAAATAAAATTATATATTTTTTTCATTGCATTATAATAACTGACAATGAGATCAAGATCAATTTAATAATCTATAATAGTATTATATGATCTTTACGTGACTGACAATGAGTACGAAAATGCAAAAATGTATGAGAACAGATATAAATTATGAAATAATTTATGATAGAGAGATGAGCAAAGAAAATTTCAACAAACAAATATTCAAAATAATGTCCATTTAACTACGATATATTTTTTGTAGCTAATAAATAAAAACGAATTTCTGCTCCTATATAGCTATTACAATGCATTCATTATCATCATAACGGTTGCCCTTTTGACACAATAATCTTTTCCTTTGGCGTTTCTTCGTATTTTAAGAAATAACGGAGATATGTGTATTCTAGATGTATAGTGCCTAAATTAAATGGGACACCCAGTGTATAAAATTGCATCAACGCATAGGTTGTATTGATCTAAACATTAATGCGGATTTACGCGATAAATAAATTTGCAAATAAAAATATTAAAACGCTAATAATACCAATAGAACCTCTAAAAATATCTAGTGATTATTTTTGGACAGCAACAAAAATTACAAGCAAAACTCACTTATTGATCATATTGTATCGTACTTACGATGATCTCATTAAACAACTATAATATTGCATAATTTGAAAACAATTAAATGAAAACGTTGATAGGAATATTTAAGAAATACAATATGATTGCTGTATAATAATATACGTGATTTTCTCTTTCTTTTATTTTCAATATTTTATAAAGAACAGTGTGTGTGTGTGAATGAAAGCAAATATTATTAAATTATATGATCTATGTCGTAATTACTTATCTATATTAATTTTATTAGCTTAGCATATATCTCATATCTTTATATTATACTTTTCACATTATATAGTTCTCTTACACAACGATTAATAAGTAAAATCTATACCAATGTATCTAAAACTTTATTATATTCTGATTCTTCAAATTCATTTTAATAAAATCTTATATTATAATACACACTACACACATAAGAATTATATTAAAATTTGATCTTCTTCCTTAGCAATTATTTTAGTCATCTAGAGCGGTTAAACCGGCAAAAGACATAATTTGAATATCATCAGAAAATTAAATAGAATAAAAAATCTAGCTGTATATATAAAGCTAAATAATTATGAGAATATATACATATTTAAACAAAAAGCAAACAAATTATAATAAATAATAAATTTTTTACTTTTTTTAAGTAAAAAATATATAATGCAAAATTAATTGTAGACATTAGTATTTCTTGCATTAGATATGTAACAATCTTTAAGACATAACCCATATATATTTATCATTTTATATATATTTATCATTATTACAGCAATATTTTTATGATTAAAGAAAAAGCAATAAAATATAAATATAACAGTTTTGTAACTTTAAGTAAATAATTTTCTTGTCAAGAAAGTACAGAATATTTACAAAATTGCTGTCTATACATAAAATGTTTTATTTATATGAATTTTTTGCTCGCCAGTCAAGAAACTCCTCAAACTCTGCTTCATCACTGCTTAATACATCATCGTCGATATTTTCTTGTTTTCTATCAGTACCTTGAACTTGTTCCATGTGTTTTGCAAGATCTATTACCCTTTAATAAAAAAATTAACTTAAAAAATATACATATATATTTAAATCATTTATTTTCTCAGATATGAATATTGAAAATACCTAGACCAATGCCTAATTTGCTCCTCAATTTCATCCAATTGCCGTTCTGTTGTTGCTTCCTCCTGATCATCAGCAATAATTTGTGCAGATTGCGCAGTCTCTTCTTTAATTTCTTTTTGAAATTTTTCCCATTCTTCTTCAATGGGATCTTTATATTCAACATTACGTACCTAGAAACAAAAAAATTATTAAATGGAAAAATAGAATAGTAATTGAAAAAAAATAGAACAGTAAATTAAATATACTACTGCACTTTAATGATAATAAATGGATATTTAATTATTTTTCTAAATCATATCTCTTTTATTTTACTTTTATTAATGTAAAAATAATAAATTATTTATAATATATATCATAATTAAAACGCCTATGTAAAATTTATACATGTGTGTTAATTCATTTATTTTCATAATTACATCAACTTAAAATTTTGAAAATTATTCATATTAATTAATGTGAGAAGAGCTGCACTGTTTACTGTTCACAGTAAAGTTCTAAAAATTCTATAAAGTTAAATAGTAAGATATATAATAAAAAAATATCGTATAATAAAAATGTATAATGTGATTGTTTTGAAGATTAAAAATATCTTTTTTTTAAATTTTGTTTACAGATTTATAAAAAGGATATTTTGCTAATGGTGAATCGATCTTTTTATTTATGCCGAGTTTTTTCTTCTGCTCACTCATCGCCTTACGCAAGTCATCTTGCGTCAATTTTCTTTTCAATGACATTTTCACTCGATTATATCACTGCATACAAACAATATATCAAATAATTCGTAGGTTATGTTTTTATCAATCACAGATGATATAAATAAATAGGTAGCTAACTCCCGTATTTCGCTTTGGAATAAGGGCTCCTACACACAGGATGCGGCAAAAGGCGACATGAGTCTAGTTTCCACCGAAGTCGTCAATCCAATTCTGTTTCGGTGCGCATCGAATTTAACGTACTGGGTACCCATGAAGGAAAAGTAAGGAGAGTTATCTACTGTAACATCCCGTCATTTTTCAAAACCATATTTCAACTAATAATTAAGTACCGCATCTATTTCTGCATTATGCCTATGGAATATAGAACAATTATTTAACCATTTGCCCTTATTTCCATTATTAATCAATTTTACTAATTGCTTATTGTTCTAGTTCCATATGGTTATTTAACATAGAAATTAACTATATTTTAGTTCCTTTAGTGCCGGTCTACAATAGGTGATTTAAGCCCTAAGT
>NW_021852847.1:37306-54065 GCF_003651465.1 Formica exsecta | reverse complement strand
ACCGACCAATCAGAAGGCTTTATTTAGAACTAGGCAGCTGCGCAGTAGTAACTTTCTAGAACTGACCGGCGATTACTTTAAAAAGAGGCCCGCGATTGAGCTTTAATATAATCAGCGATATAGATTTTGCTTAGCGGCTATTCTGCTGTTGTCACTCGGACGTGGTCCAACCCTTGAAACCCGGTTGCCGAACATTATTGCCCTGGCGACACTCCACCCTTTTCCCAAATTTTCATCGTTGTCGAGCACATTGTGCCCTTGACGACTGTCGTCTATCGAGCTCATAGTAAGCCTTTGATTGACGCCAACTCTTGAAACCCGGTTGCCGAGCATTATTGCCCTGGCGACACTCCACCCTCTTTCCCAAATTTCCATCGTTGTCGAGCATCGAAGAATGCCCTCGATCAACATTTTTCCCATACCTTAGATCTCCCCTTTGAATTAAAATTTAGGATCATATGAAACAGTAAGATCTAGTATTGATATTAATCAAAAACCTCTTTTCCATAACTAAAAACCCGACCTCTTAATAAAACCATTTTAATTCCACCTAATTCCAATTCTTATAAATAGTTGATATTTTCTCCTAATTTCTTCTCTTATTATAATATTTTTCTTCAACTATTTTTCTAACTCTTATTATTTAAAGCATTACTTTACTATTGAATATACTCACAAGAGAGAGGCAACTACGATTTCTTTCTCACTTCCTTCGACACTTTTTAGCCTGCTATTCCCCTTCCATTTATATATGTTCTAAGGGTTTGCCAAATGGAATAACTTGGACCAATTCGTCGCCATCTTGAATATTCGTACATATACAGGGTGTCCCATAATTCGCGGATCACCCGCCATGTGCAGGTAGAGCAGATGAAATCGAGAAGAAAAGTCCTTTACCATTTTGCGATTTTCGTAATAATTATTAATAAATTAATTTAAAAAGATGGGCCAATCCATGCCTTACACAAGCGCGCGGCGAGAAGAAACTTCCTACTCAGGCGTTGCTTGGTGCGCGGCGAAGCGGTGGGAGGGACGCTGTATACGGCTACGTACGAGCGAACGCTGAAGCCACGCATCTCGAACTATTCTCTCTCTCTCTCTCTCTCTCTCTCTCTCACTCTCTCATTCTCTTTCCCGCGCGCGCGGCATAGGAAGCAGAGTTGGGCAAAAATGTAATCTAATTAACAATCACAAATTTCAATTACAATGTAATTCTTAATGCAATTAATAATTACATTTTATAATCGTTAATTATTGCAAACAATTACATTGTTAATTATTGCAAACAATGTTATTGTTTGCAATAATTAACGATTATAAAATGTAATTATTAATTGCATTAAGAATTACATTGTAATTGAAATTTGTAATTGTTAATTAGAATACATTTTTGCCCAACTCTGATAGGAAGTATTATGCTATCGTTTCCACACCACCTTGCGGTAGATAACACAGTGCATTTTTTATAAAGTGGTATCCCCAATAGGTCTAATCCACTCTCATATGTTAATGTAAAAATTGTTCGAAGTGCCTTCCTCATTCTCGTAAACAGAGTTCGGCTCTTCGAGTAATATTGCGCGTCGCACGATACGCCATTTTTGGCGTGTTGGTATTAAAAGCTGCAAGAATAGCTTCTCGTACTTCAACTTCTGTACCATCACGCCTGTGTTCAATTACATTTTTAATGTGACCCCATACAAAATAATATAGTACATTAAAGTCTGGCGATCGCGCCAGCCAAATGATTGGGCCTCCTCGACCCATCCATCTGTCCGGATAATGCGCGTTTAAATATTCGCGAACCCGGCGTGGATTAATGCTAAAACAAAGCAGTGGTCATATGTATAATAATTGATCACGCTTAATTAGTATTCTTTGCGAATTATTGAGTAAATTTAATTTTGTCCTTTCTCTTTGTAGCTAATAATGAATTTGTATGTGTTATAATCGTCTTTACAAGAAATTAATTGTATAACAGCTAAGATTATCATATCAACATCTATTTATATATTTACAAATGTTTTTAGTCGATAATAATTTAATAATCTTCCTGTATAGAGAATGTTATTGATTATAAATGCTATCGGTCTCAAGAGAGCCCAATTATCGATAATTAACTATTCTAATTAACTGTGTAATAGATTCAGTACAATGAGGAAATATGGTCAGATATATTTTTATAAGAAATTATTCATTCATCATTGGTGTGCGCAGGTTTATTTGTTGCGCATAATGCGACCTTCGATGCATATCCTTCATTGTGTTTGCGGTATTTATCTAATTCATCTAATCTATCTAACATATCTATCTAAAAGTAATCTTTTTCTCCTTTTGCTTCCTCATAGAGAAAGCTTTGTTTTCGTGACAAAATTTTTTTTCGAGTTTATTACTAATGATGTAGTACGAGATGCATATAATGGTAATGAAATTTTAAGAAAGTACAATAAGATGATACGTACGAAATATATCGTATATACATATATACATATATACGATATATTTCGTACGTATCATCTTATTGTACTTTCTTAAAATTTCATTACCATTATATGCATCTCGTACTACATCATTAGTAATAAACTCGAAAAAAAATTTTGTCACGAAAACAAAGCTTTCTCTATGAGGAAGCAAAAGGAGAAAAAGATTACTTTTAGATAGATATGTTAGATAGATTAGATGAATTAGATAAATACCGCAAACACAATGAAGGATATGCATCGAAGGTCGCATTATGCGCAACAAATAAACCTGCGCACACCAAGGATGAATGAATAATTTCTTATAAAAATATATCTGACCATATTTCCTCATTGTACTGAATCTATTACACAGTTAATTAGAATAGTTAATTATCGATAATTGGGCTCTCTTGAGACCGATAGCATTTATAATCAATAACATTCTCTATACAGGAAGATTATTAAATTATTATCGACTAAAAACATTTGTAAATATATAAATAGATGTTGATATGATAATCTTAGCTGTTATACAATTAATTTCTTGTAAAGACGATTATAACACATACAAATTCATTATTAGCTACAAAGAAAGGACAAAATTAAATTTACTCAATAATTCGCAAAGAATACGTGGATTAATGCTAAAACAAAGCAGTGGTCATATGTATAATAATTGATCACGCTTAATTAGTATTCTTTGCGAATTATTGAGTAAATTTAATTTTGTCCTTTCTCTTTGTAGCTAATAATGAATTTGTATGTGTTATAATCGTCTTTACAAGAAATTAATTGTATAACAGCTAAGATTATCATATCAACATCTATTTATATATTTACAAATGTTTTTAGTCGATAATAATTTAATAATCTTCCTGTATAGAGAATGTTATTGATTATAAATGCTATCGGTCTCAAGAGAGCCCAATTATCGATAATTAACTATTCTAATTAACTGTGTAATAGATTCAGTACAATGAGGAAATATGGTCAGATATATTTTTATAAGAAATTATTCATTCATCATTGGTGTGCGCAGGTTTATTTGTTGCGCATAATGCGACCTTATATATATGTGTATATATGTATATACGATATATTTCGTACGTATCATCTTATTGTACTTTCTTAAAATTTCATTACCATTATATGCATCTCGTACTACATCATTAGTAATAAACTCGAAAAAAAATTTTGTCACGAAAACAAAGCTTTCTCTATGAGGAAGCAAAAGGAGAAAAAGATTACTTTTAGATAGATATGTTAGATAGATTAGATGAATTAGATAAATACCGCAAACACAATGAAGGATATGCATCGAAGGTCGCATTATGCGCAACAAATAAACCTGCGCACACCAAGGATGAATGAATAATTTCTTATAAAAATATATCTGACCATATTTCCTCATTGTACTGAATCTATTACACAGTTAATTAGAATAGTTAATTATCGATAATTGGGCTCTCTTGAGACCGATAGCATTTATAATCAATAACATTCTCTATACAGGAAGATTATTAAATTATTATCGACTAAAAACATTTGTAAATATATAAATAGATGTTGATATGATAATCTTAGCTGTTATACAATTAATTTCTTGTAAAGACGATTATAACACATACAAATTCATTATTAGCTACAAAGAAAGGACAAAATTAAATTTACTCAATAATTCGCAAAGAATACGTGGATTAATGCTAAAACAAAGCAGTGGTCATATGTATAATAATTGATCACGCTTAATTAGTATTCTTTGCGAATTATTGAGTAAAACTGTTACTTAAAAGAAGTAAACTAAACTGAGTAATCATTTTACTTAGCAATAGAATAATATTTTTCTGTGTGCGTAAACAGAGTTCGGCTCTTTGAGTAATATGTCGCGCGATCGCGATACATCATTTCCGGCGTGATGGTATTAAAAGCTGCGAGAATTACTTCTCGTACTTCAGCTTCTGTACCATCACGCCTGTGTTCGACTAAATTTTTTATGTGACCCCATACAAAATAATCTAATACATTAAAGTCTGGCGATCGCGGCGGCCAAATGATTGGGCCACCTCGACCCATCCATCTGTCCGGATAATGCGCGTTTAAATATTCGCGAACCCGGCGAGCGAAATGCGCAGGAGCCCCGTCATGTTGGAAGATGAGTTGATTTCTTACATTAAGAGGAACATCTTCGAGGAGAATGGGTAACTCGTTTTGGAGGAAGTTTAGATATATTTCCCCATTTAAATGTGGCGGTAGGAAATAAGGACCAATCTGAAAATCACGAAAGAAAATGATATATTAAAGCTGCGAAAGAAAATTCCTTGATTTACTAAAATTTACTACTTACGACTCGGTTCGCTGTTATTCCTGCCCATACATTTGTCGCCCATCGATATTGGAACGAGCATTCACGAATGGCGTGCGGATTGTCTTCCGCCCAATATAAATAATTACGACTATTAAATACGCCGTTCGGGGTGAAAGTTGCTTCATCCGTCCATAAAATTCGGTCGGGGAAAAAATCGTTTTGCCGACACTGAGCGAGAAATCCTGTGTATGTTAACTGTTAATATATATTTTTTTAATAACACAAAAATATTAATTGAAGATAATAAGAATATCTTCAGAAAAATAGATGCGCTGTTCTGCATCTCTCGCCAAAAGTTGTTGTACTCGTTGATAGTGATACGGGTGCAATCCGTTTCGACGTAGAGTACGGTGTAAAATTTGTCGAGATAGACCGAGCATATGAGCTACATGGCGCACGTTATTTCCGGGGTTCTCCTCAAACTCTCTTAAAATCCTTTCTTCATCGTTTACACCGTAATGCATTGGTGCACCAGCGTTTCGACGATTTGGAATAAGAATTCCCGATTCTTTAGCGCGTTGAACACATCTCAAAATAACATTCGAAATGGGATGTCGCTCACGGTCGTGAAATCGCTCCGCGTAGAGACGAGCCGCGGCACGAGCATTTTCGTCGGCTGCTCCATATACGATAATCATATTGGTATATTTTTCTACAGTATATTCCGTCATTTTTTACTTTTTTTTACGAGACGTACACGTCGAATGTTGGGCGCCTACTGTGGTGGAGCAACAAATAACGATCGAAAAGAAATGACCGATAACAAATGAACGCTGTTGACTTTTTACTAACGTTTATTTTTTTCAAACGCTTGTGCCGCGGCTTGTCTTTACGCGGAACGATTCTCTAGTTCGCGCATTGATCATGTAATTTGATATCCTTGTACTCAGTCGCAACCACACTTGATTGGCGAATATTACAAATTGTCACTTTTTTACTTGTAATATTCGCCGATCAAGACGTTTTTCGGTATCGAGCGCGTGTGGTTTTCCCGACCGTGAACGACATCCCAACTCGAATGTAATTTTGAGATGTGTTCAACGCGCTAAAGAATCGGAAATTCTTATTCCAAATCGTCGAAACGCTGGTGCACCAATGCATTACGGTGTAAACGAAGAAGAAAGGATTTTAAGAGAGTTTGAGGAGAACCCGGAAATAGCGTGCGCCATGTAGCTCATATGCTCGGTCTATCTCGACAAATGGTACATCATACTTTACCGAAACGGATTGCACCCGTATCATTATCAACGAGTACAACAACTTTTGGCGAGAGATGCAGAACAGCGTATCTATTTTTCTGAAGATATTCTTATTATCTTCAATTAATATTTTTGTTATCAAAAAAAAAAATATATTAACAGTCAGCGAAACATACACAGGGTTTCTCGCTCAGTATCGGCAAAACGATTTTTCCCCGACCGAATTCTATGGACGGATGAAGCATCCTTCACCCCGAACGGCGTATTTAATTGTCGTAATTATTTATTTTGGGCGAAAACAATCCGCACGCCGTTCGGGAATGCTCGTTCCAATATCAATGGGCGATAAATGTATGAGCAGGAATAACTGCGAACTGGGTCGTAAGTAGTAAATTTTAGTAAATCAAGGAATTTTCTTTCGCAGCTTTAATATATCATTTTCTTTCGTGATTTTCAGATTGGTCCTTATTTCCTACCGCCACATTTAAATGGGGAAATATATTTAAACTTCCTCCAAAACGAGTTACCCATTCTCCTCGAAGATGTTCCTCTTAATGTAAGAAATTAACTCATCTTCCAACATGCCGGTGCTCCTGCGCATTTCGCTCGCCTGGTTCGCGAATATTTAAACGCGCATTATCCGGTCAGATGGATGGGTCGAGGTGGCCCAATCATTTGGCCGGCGCGATCGCCAGACTTTAATGTACTAGATTAATTTGTATGGGGTCACATTAAAAATTTAATTGAACACAGGCGTGATGGTACAGAAGTTGAAGTACGAGAAGCTATTGTCGCAGCTTTTAACACCATCACGCCGGAAATGGCGTATCGCGCGACGCGCAATTATTACTTGAAGAGCCGAACTCTGTTTACGAGAACGAGGAAGGCACTTCGAACAATTTTTACATTAAAATATGAGAGTGGATTAGACCAATTGGGGATACCACTTTAAAAAAAATGCACCGTGTTATCTACCGCAAGGTGGTGTGGAAACGATAGCATAATACTTCCTATGCCGTGCGCGCGGGAGAGAGAAAGAGAGAGAGAGAGTGAGAAAGAGAGGTTGAAGTATTAAATTTATTAGGATTCAGAATATATTTTGAATAAATTTGATGCTTATGATGAACTTATGATATATATAGATTTACGGATATATAAACTTATAAAATACTTGAAACAAGTAATATTTACTTGTATATAGTATGTATTTTTCTGTGTGTAGCCATATAGAGCGCCCCTCCCACCGCTTCGCCGCGCACCCAGTAACACATGAGTAGGAAGGCTCTTCTCGCCGCGCGCTTGTGTAAGGCATGGATTGGCCCATCTTTTTAAATTAATTTCTTAATAATTATTACGAAAATCGCAAAATGGTAAAGGACTTTTCTTCTCGGTTTCATCTGCTCTATCTGCACATGGCGGGTGATCCGCGAATTATGGGACACCCTGTATAACCGTATATGAGATTATATATATTTATACAAGGTGGTCCATTTTAAAAGAGCCAGTCAAATATCTCGAAACATATGGAATTAAGCCTCGGAAAAAATTTTGTCAAAGGAAAAATCGTCTTAGAATTGAGTTAAGTATATGACATTGTAAGGACAGAAGGTTGTTTTGAATCACCCTGTATATAATTATAGATGGACCATTTTTTCCCCAGCTGTATCATGAAATCCAATTACCATATCTCTATTAATCATATAAAATAAACTTGCTTTTAATGACATTGTATCAATATGTTAATGCAACAATATTTATCTAATAAATGCAAATTTTCAGTTTTAATCCTAAGTCTTTCAAATACGATATCCTGTAAACCTGGAGAAATTTTATAAGTCCTTGTATTGTGCGTTCAAGTGTTCTTTTTGACGGTAAAATAAAAGTATTGCTTAATAATCTATACGCTTTGGGCCCTTTAAAATATAAATTTAAACAAAATATTTTAAATTCTTTTGTATATCTATTACCATTTCTTTTGGTATTCAGATTATTCGCTTGAGTTTTCATAAAATCAGTTTTGCGCGTATTTTTCTTTTTTTTGCAGCGTCAGATTTTCTTCTGAGAGCTACTTTCCTTGGAGTAGAGTTCAATAATTTTAATTCCGTCTGAGTAGTTTTATCATTTTTAGATGTTTGATGATTATTATTTGACATATAAACATTTTCAGTTAAATTCGTGCTTACATCAACATCTTAAATTTTACAAATATAAATAAAACATCCTTGAAAAAAATCTAACAAAATCCAAATTAATCAAATCTTTTTTTATTGGAAATATTCTACCTGTCAAATTGGTTGTCGAACACATTGCCACAACACTGAACACATCTGCTACTATATATCTTTTGTAGAATTTTCTGTTAAAGTTTCCACTAAAATATTTTTTAAGATTTAGTATATGTGTAATAATAATAACCCAACCAGAACAAAAAATCACAATAATATCAAAATGACATCATAATGACTATCAAAAGTCATTAATATGATGTCATTTCAATGTCATTTTGATGTCATCTTGATGTCATTTGATATTATTGTGATTTTCTGTTCTGCTTAGGAATACATTGAATAATATCAACAAACAAATGTAAATGTAATAATATACTTAATAATAGAAAATTATTTACTATTGATTTCACTACGTAGTACCTTCTTCATTAGTAATATTAAAAACTGTACTCAGAACTGTATGATGTGGCTGAAGTCGATTTCTTAAATCATTTAGAAACATATGAGAAGCAAAATGTTTTGAGTAAACTCTATAATTATTGTAAGAAATTGGCTGTCGACCGTGCTTGTCGTGCATGCAGCGCTCACGCATGCGCATTACAATAGGTGCCATAATTCTAACGCCTTATTGGAAATGATGCTTAGCCTATTAAGCATTTGTTATTAACAACGTATCTTAGCAACGAAGTCTGTTAAACATTGAACGTCTCCCTAGCAACGAAGGCTGCTGCATGAGCCTGAGGCTGATCGGGCGTCTTTTGCTCTGATCCGCATTATAGTACAGACGTCTCGTCGGTTTCAGGAGTTCAAGCCCATATCGATCTACCACCGCTACCGTTTCTCGAGTTAAATACATTCGTGCGTGTGATTATCAGTTCTGACCAATTATACGCGTTCGTTCTTTAACATTGTGATTTTCGCTTCCTTGCGTTTCTTTCTGAAAATATATATCATTGCTCTTGTACACGCACCATTCTCCTGATTAATCGATTTTTTTTTCCGAAAGCCATTCTCCTGACAAACTCCAAATTGACTCCCTGTCTTACATTATTGTATAATTTTTTGGTGAAATATTCTCCTTTATACCACATGCTTGTGCCCATAATTTTGCTCTAAAATATACATGACTATAATTTTAAAAACAATTAAATATTTATATGTACATATAGGAAACTGTCAAATATTAATTGATACCTCTCTAGATGAGATGAAAAACGAAAAAAGCTTAAATGATGATTTGCTCGCGACTTCTCATTACAATCACTCATTGCACATAACCACATCATGCACTATATACACTTGATATTTTTAATTTATTTTTATTTTTTTTAATGTTTTAAACGTATACGGTTAAAAAATGAATGACATGAATTGATCGAAATCGAACTCATAACGATATTTACGCCATGTTGTCGGTGGTGATGCAACGCATGCGCTGTAGTACTTTTTGGACGCTATTTCCAACCTACATGAAGCTAGCCGGCAGAATTATTAAATATTATTATTTTTAACTTTTTTGGGTGTATGGCGGTCTCGCCACGTGTTCGCGTATCGCACCGCTCGAGTATTGTCGGCTGACTCTAGGCGCGAATGATCTCTCGGGAAACGATGGAATGATTTTGGACACGGAATCAACTTCACTTTTGTAGCAAAAATAACAAGGTTTATTATAAATCTGTAACGCGGTCACCTCGCTCGACGCTTGGATCGGCTCGTCGGTGTCCGGGTTTGAGAGGAGGGGAGACTCAAGCTTAAGCCCGTATCAGACTACGCATTGAACATTGAAGATTGAAGATTAAAGATTGGAATTTGACTAATCAGAACAAAAGGGACTAAAATTTCTTTATTCTGGTTGGTCAAATTTCAATCTTGAGTCTTCAATCTGAATCTTCAATGCGTAGTCTGATACAGGCTTAACGAGATACAGTATAGGTAGAAAAGATACTTTATTTAGTGAGAGAAAGATAAATACAGCGTGCAGGGTCTGGCGATGTCGTGCGTGGAGCGGTGTCGCTGGTAGCAGAATGCGGAACGCAAAGCGGGGACGCCAAGCGAAGGTTGCAAAGCGGCGAGAAGCGCAAGACAGGCTCGGCATGCAATCGTTCCCGGTTTTATTTACATACGCTGACGGCGCGATTAGAACTAGAGGATTTATTACGAGCAGGCCTTATAACTAGCGGACTTAGTACTAGACAGGGCTTATTAATAGCATGCGGTTACAACTAGAGGACTTAGCACTAACAGGCCTTAAGACTAGGATGCGGTTATAACTAGCGGACTTAGTACTAACAGGCCTTAAGACTAGGATGCGGTTATAACTAGCGGACTTAGTACTAACAGGCCTTAAGTCTAGCAGGTCTATGGCTACGCGGCTTAAAACTAGCGGACTTATCTCTATCATGCGACTACTATTTACAGCGCGGTCTGTACATGCACTTATGGTCTACGGTCAGGTTAGGCGGCTAGGTATTGCCGGCAGGCTCGAGTGTCACGTCGAGCACTGCCTGAGCAACGGAAGTCGGTTCAACCCGACGGGGCTGAGTACAACCTCGGCCCGAGGTAGGCAGGAGCCGGTGCAACCCGACGGGGCTGAGTGCAACCTCAGCCCGTGGAGTGGTCGAGACAGGAGTCGGTTCAACCCGACAGGGCCAAGTGCAACCTTGGCCCGAGGTATAGAGAGCCGGTTCAACCCGGCGGGGCTGAGTACAACCTCTGCCCTAAGAGGTAGTAGGTAGTGGTGGCAGAACGCTCTGCGCATTACATGTACACGGTTTTCGTTTGTGTGCGTATCCCCTCCACTACGGTTGCGTGTTGCTAGCGTGGATAATCTGGCTACACGGGTCTCGGCCGGCCGGGCTTATATACCCGGCCGGCGTCCCCCCCTGTGCGCCGTCGGTCCGGCGGTGGGAGTCGGTACCGCGTGGGGACCCCGCGAGAGAGATAGAGCGTGCTGGTGAGCAAGAGCGCATGCTAAGTGCGATAGCGTATGTCGGGAGCGAGAGCGCATGCGGCTAGCAAGATGGCGGTAGCAGGACAGGTAGAGCTAGGTAAAATAAGCAAGCCGTGCGGGTATGTGTATATATATTAGGTGCATGTACACTATATGCCCGTAGTAACGGCCCTGCCGTTACAAATCTCAAATGTAACAATCCGATATACACAACGTTCTAAGGCCGGTATTCATAGTCAGTTCTTATATTTAAGACCGTCTTAAGCACAATCTTAAGATGTCCTAAACCAATCACAGAGCCGTATTAGCATGTTAAGACATTACTTAAGACGGTCTTGAAATAAGAACTGACTATGAATACCGGCCTATGAGTACCAAAAGCCCGCGAGCGAGTAGTGCTTCCTGTTCCTTGGATAGCCATAACATCAAAACTCATAAGATTAGTGACTGCATGGTTCTCTTATGACTAGTAGTGTCGCCCTCTCGTGCTGCCCTGTTATCTGGGGAATTGGACAAGTTGTCTAGTGAATTGGTCAAGTTGGTCGCCACATGACTCCCCCTCCAGTGGCTCGTCTAACGAGTCACAAATTGAATTTTTCGACTCTGTCGTTCTGGTGGTGGCCTCGAAGGTCCTGGTTGTTGATCGTTTGAGTTATTGGAGCGTATTTCTTCTTCCTCTCTCTCCATGAAAGCGGGTTTGAGTCGGTCTATGTTTATTTGCTCTGGCAGTCCTTTATAGTTGACTCTGTAAAGAAAATCAGAAATTCTTTCTATTATTCGAAATGGCCCCTTATATGGCCGTTCTAATAGTCCTCTGGGGCGATCGACTCGTATAAATACATGTGTGGCGTCCTCCAAGTCTTTGTGTATAAATGTCTTAGTCTTGATGTGATGGGCTGTAGCGGATCCTCGTACTTGTCGCATCTGTTCTCTTAGCTTTTCTGCGAACATTTGTAGGCAACCGATTGGGTCTTCAAAGGTGAAATCAATTCTCACATAACATATCACGAAACATAACGGCTTCCAGTTTCTAGCTTAGTATTGTTCCAATACTGTTCCCATCGCAGTACTCGAAGCATCGGTCTTCATTATTAGTTTGGCGTCCTCTATTGGATGGGCTAATAAAGTTGCTTTCGCTAGCCGTTTCTTGCTTTCCTAAAAGGCTTCTTCCGACGAAGCCGTTCAATCGATAGGTTGTTTGTCTTTTTTCTTTTTTCCTGCTAAGTATTTGTTGAGTGGTGCAAGCACAGTTGCTGTATTATTAATGAATCGATGATAAAAGTTGACTATTCCTAAATATCTTCGAAGTTCAGCAGTGTTGCTTGGTTTCTTGAAACTTGTCACGGCGGTCACTCTTTTTTCTAGAGGACGTATTCCGTCTTTTGTAACTTTGTATCCTAAGTATTCTATCTCATTTTCTGCAAACTTGCTCTTTGCTACGTTGATTGAAAGACCGTATTTCTTCAGGCGTTTGAATATTTCTTCTAGATGTTGTTGGTGCTCTTCTTTACTTCTTGATGCCACCAACAGGTCGTCTATATATCCATGACAAAACTTAAGTCCTCGTAATACTGTATCTATAAACCTCTGGAATGATTGTGCCGCATTGCGTAGACCAAATGGCATTTTGTTAAACTCAAGTAACCCAAATGGAGTTGTTACTGCTGTTTTGTGCTTGTCTTCCTCTGCTACGGGAATCTGGAAATATGCCTTGACCAGGTCGATTTTACTAAATATGATACATCCTGCTAGATGGTATGTAGAATCTTGTATGTGAGGAAGTGGGTACCTGTCTGGCGTTGTTACACTATTGAATTTGCGGAAATCCCCACACGGTCTCCAATTGCCATTTTCTTTCTTTACTAGATGTAATGGACTGGCCCATTGTGAAGAGGATGGTTAGCAAATTTCTTTGCTCCACCATTATCTCAAACTCCTTTTTAGCGGCGGCGTACCTTTCAGGTGCTAGCCTGCGAGGACGTTCTGCTACTGGGGCACCGTTTGTCGTGATAAAATGTCGTACTTCGTGGATTGCGTTTATTAACGCTGTGGGGCGAGTTATCTCTATGTATCTACGTAGCAAGTCCTTTATCTTGCAATTACTATTTACTGTTAGCACGGTAGGTTGTTTGGCGTAGCTCGGCTGTGTTTTGGTAGTTAGCGTTATGCGCTCATCAATTAGTCTACGGTTTTTCAGGTCGGGTAAAATGCCGTGATGTGCCAAAAAGTCAGCTCCTATTATAGACTGTTTTACGTCGGCTATCACGAAGTTCCATCGGAAGGGTCGTCGTAGGCCTATATCCAGTGTTTGCATCTTGGTGCCGTACGTGCGTATTTCTGTGTTGTTCGCTGCATACAAACGAAGGTCCATAATTTTATATGTTCCGGGTAACATACCTTTGGGAAGGACCGAGATATCCGCTCTTGTCTATCCACTAAATAGACGGTGCCGTCTTTTCTGTCGCGGATTGTCAGGCGCTTATTCACCGGAGGTCCGCCGACGACTGCCTGGCATCGTGGCGGTGTGCTTGGTTTTCCGATGTCTTCTCGCTCTTCCATTCGCATGGTTTCTCACATTTGAAGGCTTTTGCTCCGAATCTACGGTGGAAATAGCATATTTTATTCTCTCCTCTATTTTGGGACTTACTCCGTGATCAGCCTCTATAATCCCTGCGTTCCTTGGATCTGCTGCAGCCTCTGCCCCTTGTCTGCTTAGTTAGGGCGGTCATTTGTTTGGTTAGCGCCGCGATCTCGGCGGTCATTTTGCCAACGGACTCGCTTTCCACGCTCACTGGTTGTACGGCCAACGCAATGGGTTTGGTCATTTCTAGGATTTTATCTGCTTGTATAGCTAGTTTACTGAGGTCATTTATCTCGCTTATTGTCAAAATCGTACGCACATTCTCGGGAAGTTGTTCCATAAATATTGTTCGGAGGACTCCGTCGGTTACCTGACCTTCGGCGAGATTCCGAAGGCGCTGCAACAGGACGGAAGGTTTATCGTCTCCTAATTCGTGTGAGGTCAATAGTCTTCGCAATCGTGAGGTGCTAGTTTCCCCTAGGACTGTCGTGAGGCGTCCCTTTATCGCTGCATATCGGTCTCCGTCCGGCGGAGAGGTTACGACTAGCGAGAGGACACTCGGGTTAAGTGTAGCACCACATACCTAAATTTCGTTTCATCGCTCGAAATCCTATTAATTACAAAGGCTGCTTCGATTTGTGCAAACCACAGATGCGGGTTCTCTCTCCAAAAGGGGGGTAGTCGCACAGCGCTGGCCGCCCCGATGTTCACATTTCCTACGGGTGTCGTGTTTGCTGCCCCGCTGCTCGTTGGCGGGCGCCGGTCAGTATCCTCGGGCGCGTCTGTGTCCCTTGATGGAGATCGGTTGTCCGGCATCTCTCTTCTTTCCAGTAACTTGGCTCACAATTTTTGGCGGAATATCACGTCGGGGTCACCAAATATGGCGGTCTCGCCACGTGTTCACGTATCGCACCGCTCGAGTATTGTCGGCTGACTCTAGGCGCGAATGATCTCTCGGGAAACGATGGAATGATTTTGGACACGGAATCAACTTCACTTTTGTAGCAAAAATAACAAGGTTTATCATAAATCTCAAATGTAACAATCCGATATACACAACGTTCTAAGAGTACCAAAAGCCCGCGAGCGAGTAGTGCTTGTAAACAATAAACGGATGATTTAAATTTTTTCAGACATTTATCTGCTCGATCTTAGAGAAACAATCAGTCCAATATCTGAATTCCCTATGTTGGGATTGTATCAGTAATTGAACTGATAGAAATAATTATATTTTTAATCTTCTACCAGTTGCTCTTTGCAAGTTTTATATACTTCTTATGACTAAAAATCAAATACGAGATGGATGCATAGCGCGTCACATAGCGGTGAACAAACGAACTAGCGACTGAATACTATTTTTTGTAAAGTTTTTGGAATGTTTCGCGCAATAACATTTCTCATAAAATATTAAATAAATAATTTTGGATATATGAAAACGTGCACATCAAATATTCGATTATTAATATTAAACGATATTTCATAGTTTTGTAATATTTATTAACATTTTCATGCCCATATCATTCCGCCGCATTAGCAGCGCATGTTGCATGTACTAAAATGCCTGCATATTGCGAGGAATTTCTTTAAAAAATTGCTAATTATCTTAATAGTAGTCCAAAACATATATGGCTATTTTTCGTGAATTTTGTGAATGTTTCACAAACATTATATTTTGTAATATGCGTAATATAACCTCAAACATTTGATATCTTCGGTCCGAGAATTCGTGACACATCTGCTCTGCATTAGTGTCGTAATGTCCAAATTGACACATATTATGCCAGCCAATCACGAAATGGCTGGTCACATGACCCGTTGGCGCCTCTCTCATCCTAGAGGCTCTCTAGCTACAACTGTCGGTGGTTTTGATGAAGACGCTTTAAATGGATTGAATTACCATCAGATTTTACAATGGAAGAAAAACAAAGCCTCTGTAAATTGAAATTTCAATATGTGGAAAGAAATTTTACAACGTCGCGATACTATAATAATATTGTCAAATATCCCAATTTAATAAATGTTGTAAATACTATTAGATCACTTCCAAATTCAAATGCCGATCCGGAAAGAATGTTTTCTCTTTTAAATAATGTAAAAACGAAAAAACGTAACAGCTTTTCGTCGGCTTCTGTTAATGTCATTTGTGTATTTAAATCTGCATTAAGGACGAGGGGAGAAACAGCTATAAACATAAAAATTGATGAAAAGCATTTGTCTTTTATGTCGGCAGACAAATTATATGCCACTGCTGCTAAAAAAGATAAAAGTATTTTAAGGCTACATGCTGCAGATATTACTGAGATAGCTGATTCCTCGTCTCATAAATAATAAATTCTGTCTGTAAAAGACACCATGTCTGTAAAAGACACCATGCCTATAAAAGACACCATGTCTGTAAAAGACATCACGCTTGTAAAACATAAGCGTGTAAAATAAAAAAAATTATATATATGTATGTATATGCATATATACTACATATATATGGGGAAATGTAAACAATAGACATTTATTGATTAAAAAATTTGAAATAATTAATATATTTATATATATATATATATGTGTGTCTTTAAATATATGTATATTTAATATGAGAGAGACAAGATTAATATTTTAATATATTTGTAAAAAGTATTTTGAGAATAATAATTTTTATATTATTACAATGTTTATTATAACTTTGAATTAATAACAATTTTTTACATTTCCTTGACAGAACGGACCATATCACTTTCTCGCGATTTCCGTTAAGCATATATACGTCATACAATATGTTAATACAATATAATAAATAAATATGAAAATAAAAAGAATATAATTTTCAACAACATCCATAAAAATTTGAATATTATTTTATTACTATTATTTCTTTAAAGATAAAAAATCTTTTTTAATAAAAAAGCGTACATATTGGCCAAATACAAATTGGATTTATATATCTGCTAAAATATACTTAATATACTAAAATATATGTATTAAT
>NW_021852847.1:36752-37134 GCF_003651465.1 Formica exsecta | reverse complement strand
TTAATATATTTGTAAAGAGTATTTTGCGAATAATAATTTTTTATCATTTTTTATGATTTTTATATTATTACAACATTTATTATAACTTTAAATTAATAACAATTTTTTACATTTCCTTGACGGAAGAGACCACTACCTTCTCGCGGTTTCCGTTGAGCAACAATATATACGTCGTAAATTAATACAATATAAATACAATAAAAATAAAAAGAATATAATCCTCAACAATATCGATAAAAATTTGAATATTATTTTATTATTATTATTTCTTTAGAGATAAAATTTTTGTTAATAAAAAGACGTACATATTGGCCAAAAGTGGATTTATATATCTAAAATATACTAATATACTAAAATATAATTATTATTTTCATTATTATTA
>NW_021852847.1:20569-36452 GCF_003651465.1 Formica exsecta | reverse complement strand
AATATGAATTAATTATTTAATTTATATGTAAAATATAATATATTTCAATTTCATACCTATTTTTTATGTAATAAATATTTTTGTATATGTTACGATTAATTTTACACATGTGAAAGTTTATAGAAAAATAATTGATGAAAAAAGATTAATAATAAACGCACGTCGCATCCCTGCCGAATGGTTTACTTATAACTTTATGAAATCGTATAATTTCGGATTGAGGTGGAGATATATCATGCAACATTAATCTCGCCTGAAGCGTACTAAATTCGATTTGACTATCTTCAATCGGTTTTAATACCGCATTTTCGGTGCAGAAATCCCGATCGATTCGGATTACATTTTTTTAAATCCGTTTTAATCGACCATTTTCGGCAGGGATGTCGTATAGCCAACTCGCCAGCTCGAGATCTCGAGGTTCATGTAACTACGCTATATCTACACCTCAAGAGAGAAGGAGACAAAAGAAGATATACCTGTCTTCTTCTATATCCCGAAGCTGGCCGAGCGTCGAGCACACACGGACGAGAGCTCATGCTTTCGTGTGTCATAGACATAGAATCTTAGAACATATATACCTGGAAGGGGAATTGCCTATGCTTCCCGTGGAAAAGATCTGTGACCATAAACATAGTATATCTAGACCGAGTGTTGAGGAATGGGAGCCGAGGTGCACGTAGAAAAGGACATACTCTGTTTCGTGCCCCTTGCGTTCTCTCTCGCTCGCACGTAGCATGACGAAAGAGAGCGCTATGCTCTGTGCGAGCGAGAGAGAACACAAGGGGCATGAAACAGAGTATGTCCTTTTCTACGTATATCTTTACCCCCACTCCTTAAATAAAGGTAAACGCTCGGTCTAGATATACTATGTCTATGTCTGTGACCAAGTTGGGTACAAGAGAGAAAGGCAGATTGTAACCTTTGCTCGCAATGCGCAAACGCACGTTACGCTCACCGCGCCATTTGAAAATAAAAATGTAATTTTTAATTGGGATACAATTGACGATGATCGAATAGGTGATAATTAATGTACATACAGTGACAAATAATGATAAACTTTATTAAACAAAATAACAAGTAACATTCGAGATATATTATTGATGTTTAAAGTGTACTAATTTTGAATACTTCTGTCTAATAAAATCTTTTTGCTTTATATAACTCGATTTATCACGTTTACCGCATAAGATACAATATGGGCCTGGCATTTTCTTTCTCTATGAAATAACTTTTTTTCGAAATAATTTTGCATACCGATGTCACCGATATCTCCTAACCCTAACCTTCTACAGCAATGACGCTATTCACGCTATTCGCTAATTTGCGCTTGCGCATTGCAGACAAAGGTTACAATCTGCCTTTCTCTTTTCTTAAAACGTGGTTCTCTTTCGCACCCAACTTGGACACAGGCTCAATCCATCATTCCCCTTCCAGGTATATATGTTCTAAGCATAGAATGGACTGAGCGTTGCGATCATAGACATAATATATCTAGACCGAGTGTTAAGGAGTGAGGGCCATAAAAGCAAACGCTCGGTCTAGATATACTATGTCTATGGTTGCGATAGACAAATGTGCGCTCGCTGTAAAAAGAGGGATACTACGGGTGCTTTCCAGCTACGGAATACAGTGTTATACAGTGTCGACTTGTAGCTGGAACGCTGTTCCGATCTTTATGCTCAATATGTGTGTATATCAACGATTCAAGCAGCCATAAAGAAGATCAACGATTTGTAATAATAATTTAAACTCGCAGAAGATATTTTAGCTGTAAAAGTTAGTATCTTTTAACAAAAATTTTTTATGGGTTGTTAATTTATTTATCAAATATGTAAAGAAGAGATTAAAAACTGATCAAATTATGTAAATTAAGTATAATATAGTTACAATTTTATCTTATTAACAAAATTTATAAGTTTGATTAATCAATTAAACGACGACACAGTCGAATACATCATTCTAGCTGTATACGATTGTGTCGACTTGTGTCGTAGTTGGAAAACACTGAGTCGTACATTGTGTTACACAATGTCGCCTGTGTACGTTGCTGGAAAGCACCCTACATATGGCTTTTGCAGACCAGCGCGATGACGCGACGCGCGATATCCAATGAGAGCTTTATTTTTTCATAAAAGCAGAGCTCTCATTGGATATCGCGCGTCGCGTCATCGCGCTGGTCTGCAAGAGCCAATAGGAGGCTTATTTTGTCTCTTTTCCTAGCATCTCATTGGTGATTTTGTCCTCCTCCACATAGAAAATCACCAATGAGATGCTAGGAAAAGAGACAAACATAGGTGTCCCATATAGTATCTCTTTTTCTATAGCGGGCGCGCGTTTGTCTATCTCGCAATGCTCAATCCAGTCTATACAGGGTGTATCATTTTAAGAGATGCAGCTGAATATCTCTTAAAATAATAGAGATTGGAAAAAATGTTTCAGACAAAAATTGCACGATTTCGAGAGGGGCACATGATAAAAATATAGACTTGACCTTGAGTGACCTTTTCAAGTGAGGTCAATGTGATCGATGTTTTCTTAAATGGAAATCCCCAATTTTTATTGCATATTCTTGTAGCTTATTTTGGGAGTTTTTCAAAACGCTTATTATGGTAAGATTATCGAAAACTAAATATTTTACGAGATATTTTATTTTTTATATCAAAATATGTCAGATTAAAATATAAAATAACTCAAATAGTACTTAATGAAAAAATACTTTATTATAGTACTTTGAAAAGAGCTCTCAAGATAAGCTACAAGAATATGCAATAAAAAATTGGGGGTTCCATTTACGAAAACATCGATCACATTGATCTCACCTTGAAAAGGTCACTCAAGGTCAAGTCCATATTTTTATCATGTGGCCCCCTCGAAATCATGCAACTTTTGTCTGAAACATTTTTTCCAATGTCTTTTACTTTAAGAGATATTCAGCTGCATCACTTAAAATGATACACCCTATATATCTATGTTTCGTGTACGTTGCCAGCCTATCCCCTCCACATGCTATAAGCGTACTGTTACGTCTGCAATTTGGCAGTTCTGCATTGGACGCGTTGGGCCATGTGCGACGAGCGATGCGCGACGATCTTGTGAAAATTTATTTTCCTTCGTTCACACTGAACGCAATTTGAGGCGATTGAACGCGACGAGCGACGCAATGATTGGAAAATCGAATTAAATTGTGTTGTAGATAGGGTAATCTTAATGCCATCAACCGTTCTTTTTTTAGTTAGGTGCTGCGTACGCATCTAGAGGATCTCCCTATATTTTTTATATATATGTATGTACTCTTCTTAGACTAAAAATAAGTATTGTAAGCATAAATAAAATATTAGAAGTTATAATATAAGAAAGATTATTTCACGCCTTCCTGAGAAAATATATAGTGAAAATATATTAGAAGATTTACAATGACCGAAGTATCGATACCACGTGGTGCATTACCACCGACCTCGATTAAAACTCTTTCTGGCCGAGAAGGATATTCTACATGGAAATTTAAAATGAAGGCCTATCTAATGCATGAAAAATTATGGTATGCAGTCATTGGATATCCTGAATCAGACAAAACCAAAGCAGAGATTAGGACTTAGAAAGACGGTGTTATATATTTGCGATAATATATATATGAGATATAATAGAATTATATATGTGAGAGTAAAGCGAGGCGTGCGCGTGCGTGGCTTAGCGAGCGGAGAGCGAGGGACGAGGAAGCCGTTTTCGGCGGCAAGTGTGTAAGGAGAGCTTTGCCCCTTCCTTCGTTCTGGAGCAGGCCTTTGTACGAAGCAGACGTGTGATTAAGGAAATACATCTGTTAAGAAGTAATCTGTTATAATCGATATTCCTTAAAAATCTCGGGGATCCTTCTAAAGTTAAATATTCCCGCGAGAGACACAACAGTGGCGACAAGAATGGGATCCACGTAGACGACTGTAGAAATAATAGAAATCCATTTTTACGAGGTGAGCACGTGTCGAGTGAGCGCTCGGAATTCCGGAGCCGGCCTGCGAAAAGAAGCGGTAGAACGTTCTTGAACATTTGAGATACCGCGTGTTTCTTCTGTTTTTTTTCCTGTAAAGGACTAAGTAAAGTTTAATTTTGGAAAATGCCAACCACGAGCGGATCGGGAAGCAAAATCCCATCGACTTCGGGAGCAGCGGCGAGTCCCGGTAGTGTGATTGTGCAAAATACGTTGCAAATCGAGATGTTCGATCCCGATCGACAACCCTGGAAGCGATGGGTACAACGGATGGAAGGTGCTTTCCGTGTATTCTACATCGACGACGACACGGATAAGGTAGCATATTTGTTACATTATATTGGCGTAGCCGCTTTTGGCATTCTATGCGATCAATTTGATCCGGCGGATTCGTATGAGAAGACGTACGAACAACTCAAGGCAAAATTGAGTGAATTTTACGCGCCAGAACCCCTCGAAATTGCGGAAAACTATGTTTTCGATCAAAGGAAACAGCACGAAGACGAGAACGCACAGCAATTTATGGCGGCTCTACAAAAGTTATCGTGTCATTGCAAGTTCGGCTCGGATTTACAAACAGCTCTAAGGAACCAGTTTGTTTTCGGATTGAGAAACCAACGGATCCAGTCAAGATTACTTGAAACAGTGGATCTGACGATGGAAAAAGCGTTGAAAACAGTCACCACGATGGAATTAGCGGAACAAGGAGTTTTAAAATTGAAGAACGAGACGGCAGCTATCGACTATGTCGGCGTGGGAAATATCCGCAAGGGCACTGGACAGGAGCACAATTCTTCGCGACCATCTTCTTCGAGTTCAGCGAAAAAGGTCTCATCGTAGAAGTCTTCCGGCAGCAACCGCAGGAGCGATTCTACAAAAAACGCGAACAGGAGCCGGAACGATCAAAATACTGAAAAACAATAAGATTATTTGTTATAGGTGCGGTCGCGACCACTTAGCCCCCAAATGTACGCTAACCAAAGACATCAAAGGCGCTGGATGCGGCGATTATGAGCACTTAAAACGCGTCTGTAAAAAATCGGGGACAACAAATGTGGTCGATGTAGTCTTAAAAGTCGAGGAAGTAGCCCAGGAAAGCGAGCATACTGGATGTCGGAGAAAATATCGAGTTTCCCTAACCTTGGAAGGCAAGCTAGTCAAATTTGAGGTAGATAGCGGCGCGGTAGTTTCGTTGGTTAGCAAAAATTTTATTGAACGCGAATTTCCCGATTTGTCTGTTAAGAAAACGCGTCTAGGATTGCGAACATATTGTAAAATCAATCTAACTCCCCAAGGTTATATCACATTCAAAGTAAAAGACGTTAAAGATTTCAAGAATCTAAATTTATATGTAGTAAATGTAAATAGAGAACCTTTGCTCGGACGCGAATGGATAAACCAATTACAAAAACTAAGTAACTTAAAAACAAGCCTAGAGGAGATAGATTGTGTCAATTCAATAGAAACATCACGGCAAACCAAATTTGATTTATTATTACAAAAATATGAAAGCGTAATGCATGAAGATCTTGCCTGTATTAAAAATGTAAAAGCTCATTTAAATTTAAAAACAGTAACAAAACCTGTCTTTATTAAAAGTACCTATTAAAATTTTACCGTTGGTGAAAAAAGAATTATCAGAATTAGAAAAAGCGGGAGTTTTTGAAAAGATACCATCATCCTGTTGGGCAACGCCGATTGTGCCAGTCTTAAAAAAGAATAATCGTGTTAGAATTTGCGGAGATTTCAGTATTACTATAAATCCAAATTTAATTGTTGATGACCATCCCTTGCCTACGGTCGATGAATTATTCGCATCAATGGCAGACGGTCGAATTTTTTCTAAAATAGACTTGCGACAAGCCTATTTACAGCTCGGATTAGCTGAAGAAGACAAAGATTTACTTACGATTAATACACTGTTACGTCTCGACAATGCTCTTTTCTTATTATACCTCAGTTAGTGAGAAAAGGATAGCTCTCTATTTTTTATAGGGCAACCTGCTTCCACCGGCTATACCCCAGGGACGCCGAGAGCTAGGACTGATCTGATGGATTCTAGGGGATGACGTTAGGCACGGAACTAACCTTTACTAGAGTGATTTTACTAGATGTTAATCCTAGGGATATGAGCATGCGCAATTAGATATATTCAATCTTGAGGGTCTTCAAGGTTTTCAAGCAGGGCAATTAGTTGATCTATATCCAAATTGCCGTCTAGAAAATCGGTAATAAGTCCAGCGATTAAAATTAAGATTTGCTCGCGCATGCGACTTACTATGGCTTGAACTTGCTCATCAGTCCAAAAATTAATTGAACATCTTGCATTGCTGATTAATTATGAATCTAAATATCTAGCGCATTCATCTATTTTTAAGTGTTGTTCAGACAATTGGTCTTTTAAGGGGATCCCAAAGGGTCTGTTTTACCGATAAAAACTTTATTTTGTAAAATCTTTTTGTGTTTTACCGATAAAAACTTTATTTTGCAAAATCTTTTTTTTGATTATAGATATCAAAAAATCCTTTTCCACAATTAAAGTATACATAATAACGGAGTGCGGAGTTTAACATTTCATATGAAAAGTGGAAAAAATGATAAAATTACAGTTTAGTTATCGGCCTGTGCCGTCAACATTTACTTAATATAAAAGATTTGTAATCTGCACGTGCCTAATCAGTAAACCCCGCACTCGGCATTTTATCAAAGAGTATAAGTGAGCTTAGAGAAGTGAGTTTAGAAGCTTTATAAAAAAGATTCTGCAAAATAAAATTTTCGTGCATATGTGTGTGAGATGGAGGCTCAAGAGTAAAACAGAGCAGTAGATTAGTTGCGTGATGTCGCGATAGATAGAGCTGCAATCGTACATGACAAACACAGATATAATCGTACTATCTTCGTCTCTTTCATGCGTGTGAGAGTAATATACATGTACGCACTAACATTATTGCAGTATCTTTTTTCTCTCAATCATACGCTCTGTCACGCTCTGTCTCTTTCTAATCGCTCGCTAGCTATGTACTACGTATCGCTTCATGCTCCTCGCATATTCACTTACGCGTTCACTCGCGCTTCTCTCTCTCTCTCTCTCTCTTCTCGTTCATTATTGTATTCTTTTATTCCCATTATTATATTCTTTTATTTGCTCAACTTTTATTCTTTCTATTCTCGTCTCCTTACATAAAAATAAATAAATGTATTTATTTATTTTTATTTTATACAGCATAAATGAGATATACAATACAAGTTATTTTCTTTTTTTATTTCACTATATGTAGTTAATACAATACATAATTACGTTTCAATTTAGTTAAATACAACATGCACATACAAAAACACACACGCACACGCACACATACATAATACTTTTTTTATTTATAAAATATACAATATCTTATTTATGCTTTATAAAATAAAGATGAATAAATTAATTTATTATCATATAGGAAAACAAGAATAGAAAGAATAAAAGTCGAACAAATAAAAGATTATAATAATGGGAATGAAAGAATACAATAAAGAACAAGCAGAGAAAGAGAGAGAGAGAGAACGAATAAGGAGCAAGCGAGATAGCTAACATGAAAGACTTCCGAAGTCTCGCTCGCGAGGCTCGCTTTATCTATAATCTCTCGCGTTATATACCGTTACTGTAAAATTTTTGTTTTTCGCGCTTATTGATCCGAAAATAATTACAATGAATTCATGATATTTTACCAATTAAAATAATACGAAACAGTTTTTTAATTCATCGATTGATCAATCGCATGATGCACAAATGTAGCAAATACAGGACTTTGCTGTACTTGCGCATCATGCGATTGATCAATCGATGAATTAAAAAACGCCCTTTACATTTTTTGAAGACATAACCCAACTTCTTAGGTTAAATATAGAAATAACAAAAATATATATGAAAATATTAATATATTTTATGCTCAAATACATATTTAATAATATTTATAATTTAAGAAAGAAAGATTATCTTAAAAACGTTAATATTGAAGAAATGCTATCTCTTTGAAATCCAGAGCATGCAGTGGCACGCAGTTCACACTAGACACAGGGTCTCTAGTTTACATGTACGTTGCTTGTGCATGTGTGCGGCTTTCGTAAAATATCTTAAATGGCACGCTTGCTAGAGATTTTAGAGTCTCTATGAAGGAGATATCATAAAGAGCTCTTGTGAAAGATATCTTACAAAAAGATAACTTACTGATATCATTTCTAAGAAAATTTAATTAAGTATTTAAAAAGTCCTCTTAAAGGGCTCATCCTCTCAATAATGCTCACTGGGATGCATAGAACATGCAAAAATATTTATATTGGTAACAGCGGAACTAAAATTATTGATATTATCGATAATTTCGGTCGGTATTATCGATAATTTTAGTTACGCTTGGATGAGGGCGCTAACCCGTCGGAGTTCGGCCGTCACTTTTGGATCCCCTTAACTGAGAAATCAGGGCCGGGGGAGTTGTTTGATTTTCGTTGTGACAACTTTCTTTAGAATGATTTATATTTTGATGCAATTTGTTTAGTAATATGAATTCCGGCGTATAAGCAAAATGACCGGTTGGATCGCTTATGCAAGGAGCATTTGTGATTGAATTGCTTCCAAGAGTTTCCGTTGAGATTTTTCTTTGAGAATCTTCTTGACTGTCCTTTTGAGGTTTATGAGAATAATTTAACCGATTTATAATATCTGGAGACAAAGAGACCTTTTCATAAGATATTACTCGAGGTTTATTTTTATTATTTAATCGGTTAAGCCGAGACAACTCGGAGGAAAAGCGTGCGGCACGTGTTTTTACACCGGCTCTATGATTCCGTTTTTTTCGGAGAGCTAGCCTGTATCTCGGGTTAACCATTTGCAAGGGGGCGTATTAATTATTTGGGGAGAATCTTAGATTAATATAACTCTAGGTATTGTGCTGATTTAGAGAAATAATATTTTAAGAGGGAGAATTATGATAGTGGCAAAAATGAGAGAAGTATTAATGGAATTGGATGTGTTGAATAAGGGAACGTTTGTTAAATATGGGTAAAGGTCTATTATTAACATCGATACTAGATATTACTGGTTTCATACAATCCTAAATTTTAATTCAAAGGGTAGTTCTAAGATATGGGAAAAATGCCGATCGAGGGCATTCGATGCTCGATGACGATGGAATTGTGGGGGTTGGACCACGTCCGAGTGAAATTAGAATGATGAAATATTTTGTATTTTATTTAATCTCCTGTTGTCAGTTTTATTGAAAGGTTATAAGATAAGGGAAGGCGTCAATCAAGAGCTCACTATGAGCTCGATAGACGATAGCCGTCAAGGGCACAATGTGCTCGACGGACGATGGAATCGTATAGGGAGATGATGGGAGAGTCTCGATCCGGGCAAAACAATGCTCGACAACAATGGAAATTCGGGAAAAGGGTAGAGAGTCACCGGGGCAATAAAGCTCGGCAACCGGGTTTCAAGGGTTGGACCACGTCCGAGTGACAACAGCAGAATAGCCGCTAAGCAAAATCTAAATCTGTCTAATATTGATAATAGTAATAGTAAGAATAATAGGGATGTTTCAAGTGATTGCAGGAAGATAGATTGTGGATTATTAAAGTTGACTGACTAGAAAACTGTCAGCAACGTGCAAATGCTTGATAGGAGTTTTTTTATCATTAAAAGTGATGGAATAGACTAAGTATTGCCCATCGATTAGCGGTAAATCCTTATCGATTGTTTATGTTTTGGCGTCTACGTCGCGGATCTATTGGAGCCCCCATGAATCTGCACACCTGCTTATCGCTCGCTGTCTCGGATAGTTTTACAATGTTAAAGCTATAGTATAATATGGAAAAACTATAGTATAATACGGAAAACTATAGTATAATATAGAAAACTATAAGATAATATGAAAAAGCTATATTAATACTATTAGTTTTATGGAATCACTTGTTAAATTTGTTTCATGTCTGGTAATTAATTTGGAAATTCAAGTTTTAGTATTTCATGATTGAAAGGAGTTATTCCAGATAAATTGTTATCATGTACTATGTAATTCGTGATTCCATAAATGTAAGTTTCTTAGATCTATATATTATTCGCAGTTGCATGGTTAAAACTACAAAGCATATTAATTCATAGTGTAGTGATAATACGTAGTATAGTAATGCTTTCTTTGTGGAAACGTTTTATAATAATTTGTTTTTAACTAGTTATTATGAAGTTATCAAATTATTGTTATTTTGGATAATTAAATTTTGGATAATATTGAAAGTTGATAATTATTAGCAAGGAATGTAAGAAAAATGTTTTAACAAATTATTATTGCGCGCATTTTACGATTCCATAAAGAGTGGTGCGCATATTCCTTATTTTAATCTTATTCTTTGTGTTTACGCAAAAATACTTATTATATATTCGTGTATACAGTTAATTAAAATCTTAAAGATAAAGTATTAGTATCGCTGATTATATTAAAGTTTAATCGCGGACCCGTTCTTAAAGTAACCGCCGGTCAGTTCTAGAAAGCTACTACTGCGCAGCTGCCTAGTTCTAAATAAAGCCTTCTGATTGGTCGGTCCAAGGAACCTTTAATTCCTTGCGCAATCGATTATTACTATTAAAAGAACTAGAATATAGTTATTTTCTAAGTTAAATAACCATATAAAACTAGAACAATAAGCAATTAGTAAAATTGATGCTTACTTTACGAGATATTTGCGTGCGTTGATTAAAATGACTCACCCTGTATATATACCTCGGTCGTGGATGAGATAGGCTAGGTTGACGTAGACAGGTGTATGTTCAAAGTCTTTATTCTTGACTTATACAGATTCAGCTTACAAATCTATCTGATTGACTGATTGAAGATGAAAGACACGCGGTTGCGTCTGAGAGACTGAGACTAAGACAGTAAGAGACTAAGAGAGTACTGACTGATTGAGGATGAAAGACACGCGGTTGCATCTGAGAGACTGAGACTAAGACGGTAAGAGACTAAGAGAGTACTGACTTGATGGGTGAAAATCTACATTTTATATACTATTGAGAACCAAGAGCGTTGCGAGTCGTGTGCAGATCATTCTGAGAATTTAGTTTACATTCTGGAAATTCATTAAGGTGAAGGTTTTCTATGGAAATCTATGATGAAAATATTTCTGATTGGTCGGTCCAAGGAACCTTTAATTCCTTGCGCAATCGATTATTACTATTAAAAGAACTAGAATATAGTTATTTTCTAAGTTAAATAACCATATAAAACTAGAACAATAAGCAATTAGTAAAATTGATTAATAATGGAAATAAGGGCAAATGGTTAAATAATTGTCCTATATTCCATAGGCATAATGGAGAAATAGATGCGGTACTTAATTATTAGTTGAAATATGGTTTTGAAAAATGACGGGACGTCACATACACATAAAGAATTGTACCGGTGTAATAGACTTATGTACGGAGTAGCGTCGGCACCAGCTATCTGGCAAAGAACTATGGAAAATATCTTAAGTGGCATCCCTGGCGTCACAGTCTTTTTAGATGATATTAAAATTGCAAGGCGCGATGAAAAATAACATTTCAAACGGTTAGAAAAAGTTTTTCAATGATTAGAAAAATTTAATGTAAAAATAAATTTAGAAAAATGCGAATTCTTTAAAGATAAAATACAATATTGCGGGTATGAAATTGATAAAAATGGGATTCACAAAGAAAAAAGTAAAATTGAAGCTATTCAAAATATGCCAAAACCTAAAAACGTAACTGAGGTCCGAGCTTTCTTAGGATTAATTAATTCCCAGCAAACAGAATATAACTGCTATATAACGTGGGAATAACATGTAATATAACGGTTGTTATACCTTATTATATTGGGAATGGGAGTAACACGTAATGTAACAATTGTTATACCTAATTTATATTAGGATTATATAACTGTCTTTTATTTATGCAATATAACACCAGAATATAACTGCTATGTAACATAGGAGTAATGTAATGTAACAGCCCAAGTAGCAGAGTAACGTCAAAAGGCGAAATAATGACGTCTATTTTTGGTCTATAATGTCTGCGACTAATAATTGACGTTTAAGAGACCTCATTTCTTAGACTAGCTAAAGACGAAATTTTGAAGACGTCCTATGATCGTCTAAATAAAGTCCTTTTGTAACTAATATTGGGATTATAGTTCATTTGCTTACAAGTCCTTTTGTAACTAATATTGGGATTATGGTTCATTTGCTTACCGCTATACGGCGCGCTATTCACTATCTATACCCGTATTCAAATTCTTGTCATGAGCGTATATAAAGCCTGCAAAATGCGGCTAATAACATTGTCATTATTTTTATCAATTCAATTTCTGATACAATTCCCGTACCAGGAAATTCAGATATTGAACTTTTTGGGAAATCGGACAGATAATTTACAGGCAAGGATAAAAAGACTTGTATTATTAGTTGTCTTGAAGGAAAACAAGCTAGACGTCCATTTAAGAGTATTAATTATAAGCGAGCTACTACAAAATTAGACTTAGTTCACTCAGACGTATGCGGTCCAATGAGTGTAAAATCTATTGATGGTAAAAAGTATTTGCTTATTTTTGTAGATGATTATTCTAGAAAAATTTTTGGATATTTTTTAGAGTCAAAAACGGAAGTTCTAGCAAAGTTTATAGAGCATAAGGCATTTGTAGAAAATCAAACGGAATATAAAATTAAAGCATTTAGGTCTGATAATGGTACTAAGTATATTAACAAGAATTTTCAGAAATATTTAGTACAACACGGTATCAAGCATGAAACTACCGTACCTTACTCACCTCAGCAAAATGGATTAGCTGAGAGGACCAATCGTTCTATCATTGAAAAAACAAGATGCCTACTTTAAGATGCCAAAAGTTATCTAAGAGCTATTGGACAGATGCGTGCAGGACAGCAATCTACTTAAAAAATAGATCTCACAGGTCAATAGTTGATAAAACACCTGAAGAAGTGTGGACACGTGTACGACCTGATCTCAGTCATCTAAACGTTTTTGGATGTCGGGCTTATTATGCTCATGTTCATAAACAAGAAAGGAAGAAATTAGATGCTAAAAGTAAAGAATGGATCTTTATTGGATATTCACTAAATCCAACAGCATACCGACTGAGAGACCGTAGCCACCCTAAGAAACTAATTAAATCAAGAGATGTCGTTTTCTTAGAAGATAGTTTCTTTGACGCTGACAGTACAGATAAGTTGATGAAATCTGATATTCTTCTGGATTAACTATTTACAAATAATTCTCCCAAAGAAGATAGAAAACAAGAAGAAAGAATACAAGAAGCATTAGATTCAGATAATTTCTATCATTCAGTAAGTAGCCGTGAATCACAAGAAGAACTTAGTCAAGATGATAACTTGAAAGTCAAAAAAAAAGAAGATATGCAGAAAGACAACAAAAGAAAAAAGAATTTCAGGAGTATATGCTTTATGAAACTACGTGCATTGTAAATGAAGAACCGCAATCTATAAAAGAAGCAATGGAGAGTATAGATAAGGACAAGTGGAAGTCGGCAATGGAGCAGGAGCTTCAATCATTAAAAGACAATAACACATAGAGTCTAGTTAAAAGACCACAAAATCGAACAGTAATTCCTTGCAAGCGGGTCTACAAAATTAAAAGAAATGCAGAAGGATAAATTAGTAGATACAAAGCACGATTGGTAGCTAAAAAATTTAATCAAATCATGGGCATCAATGAAGAAACATTCCCACACAGAACAAAATATCGAATAGATATCTTGTGAATATCTACATATCTATTTTATGTCCATGTCTACTATAGATAACTAGTAGATCTACTATAGATAACTACTAGATCATCTAATAGATGAATAAAATATCTATATCTCTCAAATAACTAGCGAGGATATCTAATGGATGTAAACACATTATCCATATATCCATATCCACAAAAATACCAAAGATATCCACTAGATATTCACATGTTATCCACATATCCATGTCCACCAAGAAGCTATCAAAAATATTTATTAGAGATTTACGTGTTCATCTACTTACCGCTATGTGGCGCACTATTCATTTTCTATACCCGTATTCAAGTTCTTGTCATGAACGTATATAAAGCCTACACAATGCGATTAATAATATTGTAATTATTTCTATCAGTTTAACTTCTGATATGATCCCGTACCGGGGAATTCAGATATTGAACTGATTTTTAGAAAATCAGACAGATAAATGTCCGATTTTCACTTATTTGGACAATTTCTATCTAAATAAGCAAAAATCGTTCGTTATTATCTATTGAAAATATAAAATAGAACTTAACCTTCATACAAATAAAGTATTTAATTTTATATATTAAATTATATAAATTTACCTATAATATATATTACATTAATGTGTGTTATTATATATTATAACTGTAGTTAGTCTTAGTTTTGCCGTCAAACAAACGTCAGAAAATGATGTCCTGTGAATGGGACATATCGATATGTCATGTGCGGGTCTCATGAGACTTAACTTTTAAAACATTTAATTAGTCATTTTGTGACCAAAATTTCACCAACATAAATGGATATCTACATAAATATCCACTGAATATCTACATAAATATCCACTGAATATCTACATAAATATCTACTGAATATCTACATAAATATCCACTGAATACTGATGTGGATGTTCAGTGGATATTGGCCTACATATCCTGTGGATATTTATAAGATTTCGTATTGCGGACATTTAGATATTTAAAGCATGTCTAATACCCAGTAAGCAAAATGTTAGCAGTCTGCCAGCAGTTTGCGAGCAGATTCAAGCAGAATATTGCAGCAGATTGGCATCAATTGCGTCCGCATTAAGCTTGTGTTCTGCCGGCAGAACCTGTCGACATAAGCTGACAGCAAATTGACGGCAGAAATCAAGCAGGATCTGCGCAACGCAGTTAGATGCCAGATTGGCGGCAGAAATCGAGCAGGATCCGCGCAATGCAGTTTGATGTCAGATTAGTGGCAGAAATCGAGCAGGATCTGTCGTCATAATTTAAATGGAATATCGGGCATTTAAATGCTTCATTAATTTATATTGCTTGTTTCGCTTAAAAGATAATAAATAAGATATACAATGTATGTAATATATCTTTGTTTTATTGAGACAAAAAATGTTAAATTTTGGTCACAAAATGACCAATTAGACGTTCTAAATTAGGTCTCATAAGACTCGAAAATGACATCAATAATTGATATGTCACATTCACGGGACGTCATTTGCTGACGTTTGTATTAATAACATATAAATATATAATATTAATAACATATATTAATATAATATATATAGGAAAATTTAAATAATTTAATTTATAAAATTAAAGATTTTATTTATATACAATAGAAGTTAATTCCTATTTTTTATATCTTAAGTAAATAATAACAAAATATTTTCACTTATTCGGACAGAAATTGATCGAATAAACGAAAATCAGACATTTATCTGTCCAATTTCCCAAAAATCAGTTCAATATCTGAATTCCCCTGTACGGGAATTGTATTAGAAATTAAACTGATGGAAATAATTATATATATTATTAGCCCCATTTTGCAGGCTTTATATATACTCATGACAAGAACTTGAATACGAGTATACAAAGTGAATAGTGCGCCGCATAGCGATAAGCGGATAAAATATACTATTTCAATAAATTATATAAATAGCTAAAAGCTGCATATTCTGCTCGATTTCTGCTGCCAATTTGTCGTCAGATTGCGCGCGCGCAGATCTTGCGCGGTTTCTGCCGCCAATCTGGCATCAAACTGCATTGCGCAGATCCTGCTTGGTTTCTGCTGCCAATCTGCTATGATAATTCTGTGCAAATCCTGCTCGGTTTCTGCTACTGATCTG
>NW_021852847.1:2264-18077 GCF_003651465.1 Formica exsecta | reverse complement strand
TCTATACTCTTGTTTCATTTAATATATTATTATTGTTATCTTTATTTTTAACTTATCGAATGCTCATTTTTGCTCCCGTGTTCTCGATTCTCAAGATCTCTTCCGTTTCCCCCCGAACCACCCCCTCTACCATTTTGGGTAAATTGAATAGCCGCGGAATTTTGCCGTCGCGTTAATTATCGATCTCGCAATTGTCTCTTAGCGTTACTATTATCGTGAATGGTGCGGCCTGCCGTACCTGGCGCCCAACTCGGTTATTTGGTGATATATTGACTTTTTCGGGATATCGGGATCGATATTCGAGATACGCGCCAAAGTGTGCCGTGGGCACCGAAGAACCGCCCGCCAAATAATCAAATAATTATTACTTAAATAATTAACAAAAAAAATTACGGTTACAAAGGATACACAGTTGTTGTTAATAAATATAACTTACTAAAGTGTTTATGAAAGAATGCATTATCAGTCAACTAAATCTGCAGTAAAAATTAAGTCGTGATATCTTTTCAAATCCAAAAATTCGAAGTTATAAGTATTAATATTGTTAAAAATTTTCACCTATTAAGTTATTGCGTCAGACACTTTTTGTCGTCGAGACAAAAAAGAGAACGAGACATGCATTATGGCCGACCAGGGTCTCAATTTTGGAACATGTACGACCAAACGACGACTGCTTACTCTTACTCCTTATACATCCGCTATCCGCTTTCCCGCCAACGACTAATATACCCCTTGAATCGAATCAAGATTCTCATATAAGATCGGCGATCACGCGTTACCGCGATGCCAGTGCCATCTGAAGGAGTCACTAGACTCTACTGATATCTCACTAAAGGCGTGTTCCATTTAACGCAACGCTCGCGAGCATCATCTGTCTTTGTTTAACTTTCGGTGAACAACAAAGATGAAATGATACCGTGAGCGTTGCGGTCATTAAATGGAACGGGCCCTAAACATCTTATAGCGTTTTCGATTGTAGCTGGTTTAATCGTTCTTAAAGCGATTAATGACGTTGTATCGTCTCTGCCAATAAAAAGCTTGAATTCATAGTAAAATATAGTGATTAATTGAACCGGGTTGGGTTAACTCGTTCATCCAAAAACGCTATTATTCTATTATTATTATTATTATTATACTTCATACAAATAGTATAAATCACATATATATTTTGCAAGTGTAATTAAAAATAAATATTCTATTTGTATATATTAAATCTGAAGAACTATATATTTTTTGTTGAAAAATTGTCGTAATCATATAACAATTTCATATTGTTGATACTTTGTTGACAACAGGCTATAATTAAAAAACTTTATAGCTCGAAGACATATGCGCGACAAAGAATGATAATCATTATATTTGTATTGTTGCCGTCATGTTGTCGTCATGATGCTCTAGATGAAATGATAAATCATCAGTTATTGTCATGTTGCTGATAACATTATATATGTATATCGCTGATCGTTTGCTTTCGAAATTTCGTCAACTGATTGCTTGGATAAGCTCTAATGTTGCTGTATTCAGTAACGCGTTCTATTTCGATGTTAGCAAATATACAACAAACATATAACAACACATGCAGTGCATTAGTTTGCTAAATATGATTAATCACGCTTGGTTATCTGGGTGCGGGTCTCATGAGACTTAACTTTTAAAACATTTAATTAGTCATTTTGTGAATTTCACTTCACCAACATAAATGGATATCTACATAAATATCCACTGAATATCTACATAAATATCCACTGAATATCTACATAAATATCAATATCTACACTACATAAATATCCACTGAATATCTACATAAATATCCACTGAATATCTACATAAATATCCACTGAATATCTACATAAATATCCACTGAATATCTACATAAATATCCACTGACATCCTACAAATATCCTGAACCATCCTGGACATATTCAGGATGATCCTGAGGATGTTTTGTGCTGTCTGGGATGTAACACAGTATTAGCAGTCTGAGCAGTCTGCCAGCAGTTTGCGAGCAGATTCAAGCAGAATATTGCAGCAGATTGGCATCAATTGCGTCCGCATTAAGCTTCGGCAGAACCGGCAGAACCTGTCGACATAAGCCGAGAGCAAATTGACAGCAGAAATCGAGCAGAACCGCGGCAGAAACCGAGCAGGATCTGCGCAATGCAGTTTGATGTCAGATTAGTGGCAGAAATCGAGCAGGATCTGTCGTCATAATTTAAATGGAATATCGGGCATTTAAATGCTTCATTAATTTATATTGCTTGTTTCGCTTAAAAGATAATAAATAAGATATACAATGTATGTAATATATCTTTGTTTTATTGAGACAAAAAATGTTAAATTTTGGTCACAAAATGACCAGTTAGACATCCTAAATTAGGTCTCATAAGACTCGAAAATGACGTCAATAATTGATATGTCACATTCACGGGACGTCATTTGCTGATGTTTGTATTAATAACATATAAATATATAATATTAATAACATATATTAATATAATATATATAGGAAAATTTGAATAATTTAATTTATGAAATTAAATCAAAATTAAAATATTTTATTTATATGGAAGTTAATTTCTATTTTATAGTGTGTCGAAAGTCTGGATACACTCAAATATCTCGTAAACATTGCATTTTAGAGAAAAATATTTCAGACAAAAGTTATAAGGCTTAAAAAGACACAATCAACGGTAATAGCTGTTTGACCTTGGATGGCGTTGCCAAGGTCAGATCAAGGTCAGTGGTAAGAGCAGTTGCCCGGAAAGCGAAAGACTCGGGTTCGATTCCCGATTCAGCCACTTGTACCTCGCGTATTTTTTCAGACCCGCAAATGTTGTTTTCTAACAATTATTTGTCGGGCTGAGGAAGTGTGTACACGCCCTACACAGACACGACAGTGCCGCTGCCACGGAAGAGATGGATGCTTGGTTCGTGCCTCCTGCCGCCTTAAATCCCCCCCCTCGCTTCACTCGAATTACTGATGGAAATAATTACATATATTATTAGCCCCATTTTGCAGACTTTATATATGCTCTTGACAAAAACTTGAATACGAGTATACAAAGTGAATAGTGCGCCGCATAGCGGTAAGCGAATAAAATATACTATTTCTATAAATTATATAAATAGCTAAAAGCTGCATATTCTGCACGATTTCTGCTGCTAATTTGTCGTCAGATTGCGCACGCGCAGATCTTGCGCGGTTTCTGCCGCTAATCTGGCATCAAACTGATGCATTGCGCAGATCCTGCTTGGTTTCTGCTACCAATCTGCTATGATAATTCTGTGCAAATCCTGTTCGGTTTCTGCTACAGATCTGTTGTCAAATTATGTCAGCAGGTTCTGTAATATTTCTGCTGACATTCTGCTATCATTATCTGATATAGCAGATTTTGTATACAATCTGCAGTCTGTTTGCTGACAAAAATTTGTAGCAGACGTTTGGTAAAATCTGTTCGAACAGACTTTGCTGACTGGGTAGCTGTTTTCTACATATTCATGGATATCCCTAATGCACGTTGAGAACATCCAGTAGATATCTAATATACATTACTTTCTGTGTGGGTTCTCACCAGTGATAAGAAGCTCAACATTACGTTCTTTAATTGCATTAGCAGTTGAACATAAAATGGATATTGATCATCTTGATGTACATACAGCCTTTCTAAATGGAGACCTTAATGAACAAATATACATGACTCAATCTGAAGGGTTCAAGGTTCCTGGACAAGAGGACAAAGTTTGGGCGTTTTCCAGCAAGGTGCACAGACGACACAATGTATTACACATTATCACATGATTGACTGTCAAATGAAGAAATTTAAAATATAGCCAATCGCGTGATAATGTGTAGTACACTGCATCTTCTGTGTACCTTGCTGAAAAACGCCTTATGTCTGTTGAACAAAGCCATTTATGCATTAAAGCAGGCATCACATTCCTGGAACAAGAAGATATATGCTGTACTACAAGAAATAAGATACAAGCAATCACAGCATGAGCCATGTGTTTATTTTAAAACTACTGGAAATAAAACAATAGTAGTGGCTCTCTATGTAGATGATTTCTTCATTTTCTCAAATGATTCGCAAGAGAAATCAAAATTAAAAAATAAAGGACCTAGGTGAAGTCAAACAGTTTTTGGGACTCTCGATTGAGCGAAATAAAAGGTCAGGTGAAATATTTATTCATCAGAAGCAGTACATTGCAGAAATATTAAGAAGATTTGGAATGATCAACTGTAAACCAGTAAAACTCCTGTTGACCTGGGTATGAAAGGAGCAGAAGATAACAGTAAAAAAATCGCAGATATTCCTTATCAAAATATTATAGGATCTTTTATGCACTTAGCAGTAAACACTAGACCGGATCTGGCTTTTATAGTAAGTTTCCTCAGTCAATACAACATAGAGCATACGGAAATGAAGTGGAAGATGCTAAAAAGAATACTTCGCTATTTAAATAATACTAAAAACTTAGGAATAACATTCAAACCTACTGGAGAAGATATAATAGGATTTGTAGATGCAGATTATGCGAACAATCAAGAAGATAGAAAATCGTATACAGGCTATGTATTTAAATATGCAGGTGGTTCAATCTCCTGCGAAAGCAAAAAACAAAATTGTACTTTAATGTCGTCGACAGAAGCTGAATATGTAGCCATGTCAGACGCAGCTAAAGAGGCAGCTACAGGGATTCTTTGCGGAAATATTAAGAGACAAGAAGGCTATACTCATCTACAATGATAATCAAAGTGCGCAAAAATTAGCTCACAATCCAGTATTTCATAAACGAGTTAAATATATCAGACCGAAGTACCATTATATCAGAGAACAAGTGCAAAAAGGTAACATTACCATTAATTATATGTGTACCGAAGACATGATTGCGGATATAACTAAGGGACTTGGTAACGTTAAACATCAAAAATATTTAGAAGGCATTGGAATGAGAGATGTTTCTTAAGATATGCGAGAGTAATAATTATATATTGTATTAATAATTATAGTTTTAAGTAACATCAGATGTCCTCGATTAAGGGCCAATTTCACCAAGTCCGGTTCGATGAACCGACGGTTAAAATTAGGAGGGTGGCCAACAGAAAATAGAGATGAAGGAAAACCAAGTATTCATATCATTTCAGTTGGAACCCTGCTAATTTTAACCGTCGGTTCATCTAACCGGACTTGGTGGAATTGGCTCTAAGGGAGTGTTGTAGATAGGGTAATCTTAATGCCATCTACCGTTCTTTTTTTAGTTAGGTGCTGCGTACGCATCTAGGGAATCTCAACATTTTTCATATTAAAACAACATTTTAAAAAAGTTAATAAAAACAAAAGTGGACGCTCAAGATGGCCGCTCAGGGACGAATTACAGCATGACAGAGATACTAGAAGTACCTCAAAGGCTTGGCAATACACCATGATCTTACAATTAACACTTATTAATATTTTTTTAACTTAATATTGGCTCTTCCTCTCACTTATTTAGAATCACAGACTTCTATATAATATACTAGACTGCTAATACGGTTATATTTTATATAAGAACATGTGAAGCCAGAGCAGTCATTTACAATTGGGTAGAATATCGATATGAATTCGATATTCGATCGGTTCATGTTATTCAAACGTCATTCATTCATTCAAACGTTCATTTATTTTTTAAGCGTATACGTTTAAAACATTTTAAAAAGTAGAAATAAACTAAAAATATCAGAAAACATCGTAAATAATTACATACTTTTTCTTAAAAACAATTATTTTTTTTTTGTATTGTATTAAATATGCATCAAATATTTATAAATCAACACTTTCATATGAAATATTGCAGCTTTCAAAATTGATTGACAGCCTGGTTGAATCCAATAAAAAGACAAAATTGGACTCTCAGTAAATATGCTACAATCTGTAAAGAAAATTTTACTGCAAATAATTATTTTCATGCTCCAGAGATTCAGAAGACTTAAAACTAACAGCAAATATATATATATATAATAAAGTACATGTATATTTTATTTAATAACTTGTACGCAAAAAAAGTTTAATATTTATCCCTAAAAAATAACAATTAAAAAAAATTTTCCTTGAAAAATAATTTTCATAAAAAATAAACTAACAAATGATTTTCCTCTAAAAAATAAATCCAAAAAATAAAAACTTTTAAAAAATAAAAAATCAAAACTAAATATATTAAGTTAACTAGCCAAGTACATAGAAGCAGTTCAGTTTGTGAGAGTTTGTAACTTGAAATAGTATTTGTTTGATAAAATCAGTCTTGCATTTACAGAAATATTATAGATTCTCTCGAGAAAATTAAAATGCATTTTAATTTTATTAAAAAATTACACCATTATGTTCCTCTCGCAAATAAATATTTTGTATAATATAAAAACAGCACTATTATATTGCGGATTTTATTACAAATAGTAAATCATAAAATTAATCCTTACTGTACCCAGTAAATGCTAGATATTCCTGGAATATTTATAAAATGTTCCTACGATCCAAAATTAACATTCGAAGAATATTCCAAAACATTCCGGAATATTTACAGAATGTACAAGGAATATTCAGATAAGCGCGAAATGTTCCATTTTTTATCCATATTTTGAATATTCCAAAAATATTCTCAGGACATGCTTGAAAAACATTCGGAACATATCCCATGTATATTCCATCATATATTCAGAGTGATATATATTATACAGTAAAGATTATTTTAAGAAAGGGTTTTATAAATTAGATAGTATTCATATAAATTAGATAGTATTCATTTATAAATTAGATAGTATTCATTCATGAATATGATTCATTTATTCAAAGATTATAAATATAAGGCAATATAAAATAAATTTGATACTTCTTCAAGGTACGAACCACCGTACAGACAAATAACGTGTAATAGTCACGTAATGGCTGCGTTCAGTATACAAAAGATGCCACGAGACATTCGTCTCGCCCTGTAGTTAAGACTCTTCTTCTTTTTCTTAATTGTACGGCCTACGACCCAGACACTGAATACGAAACGCAAATAATACCGGCGATACCGACAAATAACGTGTAATAGTCACGTAATGGCTGCGTTCAGTATACAAAAGATGCCACGAGACATCCGTCTCGCCCTGTAGTTAAGACTCTTCTTCTTTTTCTTAATTGTACGACCCAGACACTGAATACGAAACGCAAATAATACCGGCAATACCGGCACCAATTCCTCTCACATGCACGTGCTCAGTCAATCAGATCCTGATATACATGCAATATGGGCTTACGCATGCGTGAACGCAAGAGTCAGCCAATCACAAATGTAGTCGCTGCGCGCGCAGGTAATGAAATGCGTACGTACGTCGGTTTTCACTAATGTCCGATAAGATTGATCCAAGAGGGTTCCATTAATATTCTATGGAATATTTTGTGTATGTTCCATACATATATCAAAATGTACACTGAATATTCCTTATTGCTCATACAAGTAGTGTTCATAGAATATTCTGAATATTTCACGATTATTTGAACGTTCTGTGAACATTTCTCTACTATTTCGGTATATACGGAACTTTTGGAATACGAATGGAATATTTCAGGAATATCTAGCATTTACTGGGTAATCTATTATTGAATCGCGCTCACTTTTTAAACTCACCCAATAAAGAACCATAATTATAATATAGGCACCAAGAAGATAAACGTATGCGTATTACGCACATAATACAAAATGTAAAATATCGAATAGTTAATAATAATATTAACTATACGTATATAAAAAAAATTCAAATATAACTATTTAGATTTTAATTTCTAATTAATAATGGATATATGCTTATTAAATATTTCTGGCAAACATTTTTACGAATAAGAAATGAATATGTAGATAACACGTGGATCTCTAATAAATATCTTTCGTAGCTATTTGGTGGACATGGATATTATGTAGATAACATGTAAATATCTAATGAATATCCTTGTCAGATATTCAGTGGACGTGGATATGTGGACAATAATCGGATATCCACTAAATATCCTTGTCAGATATTCAGTGGACGTGGATATGTGGACAATAATCGGATATCCACTAAATATCCTTGTCAGATATTCAGTGGACGTGGATATGTGGACAATAATCGGATATCCACTAAATATCCTTGTCAGATATTCAGTGGACGTGGATATGTGGACAATAATCGGATATCCACTAAATATCCTTGTCAGATATTCAGTGGACGTGAATATGTGGACAATAATCGGATATCCACTAAATATCCTTGTTAGATTTTTAGTGGACATGGATATGTGGACAATAAGTGGATATCTACTAGATATCTTTGTCAGATATTCAGTGGACGTGGATATGTGGACAATAATCGGATATCCACTAGATATCCTTGTTAGATTTTTAGTGGACATGGATATGTGGACAATAAGTGGATATCTACTAGATATCTTTGTCAGATATTCAGTGGACGTGGATATGTGGACAATAATCGGATATCCACTAAATATCCTTGTTAGATTTTTAGTGGACATGGATATGTGGACAATAAGTGGATATCTACTAGATATCTTTGTCAGATATTCAGTGGACGTGGATATGTGGACAATAATCGGATATCCAGGTTCCATTAATATTCTATGGAATATTTTGTGTATGTTCCATACATATATCAAAATGTACACTGAATATTCCTTATTGCTCATACAAGTAGTGCTCATAGAATATTCTGAATATTTCACGATTATTTAAACGTTCTGTGAACATTTCTCTACTATTTCGGTATATACGGAATTTTTGGAATACGAATGGAATATTTCAGGAATATCTAGCGTTTACTGGATAATAACGTCGATTACATTAATTACCACTTTCGAATTTAAAAGTGCTCCATGCCAAACTGATCGACTCATTTTGAAATTAATCATAAGCTTTACCAGATAGGCCCGGAATGAAAAGGATTAAGATTAAAGTGACGTATAAAAACTTGGCGTGCCCGAGTTGCATTATAAATCATATATTTTTATTAATATATTGATAATGATTTCTGATAATTAACATATTAATAATGATTTCTGATAATCTTTTGCAAATTTTTATTTCTAGTTACAAAAGGACTTTTTGAAAGATTTCAGAAATATTGCAAATGCAATATTTTAAAAAACATGATACAGGTACATTTCCGAAATATTTCGGATGCAAAGTTATAATTGAAATATTAATGAAATATTTCTGTACCATTTCCGAACATTATAGTATTTCAGCAATATTACATGCCGAGTGGGAACATGATTTTTTATTTTCTTGCCAAGTTGGCACCACTGTCTGAATGTAAAGTTTTTAATGACTTTGAAAAACTGGTGAATGAACTAAAAAATGCTAGTGAAACTGTGAGCAACGATGATAAACTAAATTATCTACCCAGCAAACACAGATACATAACTGTAACATTGCCATAATAAAACGGAATGTAACAAGTAATATAACGTATTTATTACATGTAACATTCACGTTAGTTGTAATTTCCCACTCATACAAAATTGCAGTTATATAACATGAATATAACATGTTACTAAAATGTTATATGATTGTTACAGTCATGTAATAGTCCACCCAAGTAGCAAACTGACGTCACAATGACAGTAAATTTTGGTCACAAAATGACCAACTAAATATCCTAAGTTTTAGGTCTCATGAGACCCGAAAATGTCTCGTCGATATGTCATCCACGAGACATCATTTTCTGACGTTTGTTTGACGGCAAAACTAAGACCAATTACAGTAATAATATAACACATATTAGTGATATATCCCATACAGCACAGATCATTGCAATTATATTGCAGCAACATTGCAATGTTGCAAATTTATGTAAGTTAGAGATAAAGCAGTAGGAGAATAAAGCGGAGAGAGAAAGAGAGAATGACGGAAAGGGCGATGATAGGGCGAAGCATGTACATAATGTATTAGATTAAGGAATAGGTTAAGGGATTGTAAAGATTGTAACCCCATTAGGGATCAATAAACTTTGTGACGTTGCCGTCTCGCGCGCGTCCGCCGAGTCCCTCTCCGATCGAAAAAGCGCGGGCTGAAGGGCCGCGCCAGTCGAATCATTGCGAGAACCGTACCGTTACCTCCAGAGAGGCGTCATTAATTGAGATTTCGAGCGTAATATTAATTTCGTTTATGATTTTCTTTCGTATGAATAATTCATTTGGGAGCCTCATCGGAAGAAGGAGCGGAAAGTCGCTGAAGCGTCACGGAAAATACGATCGCCAATCAAGGAAGACCTTGGAGGGGCAAGGAGCCAGCAATTTGGAAATCCAAAACATCTAACGGCCAAACTAGCTACGTCACGACGGGATCAGGACCCGCACACGTGATGCGCAACGCACGGGACAGCGAGGGGATCCTCGCGCAAGGACACAGGCCCGTGCGGATCCGGTCCCCGAGGAGGGACTGCAATTCTGCACCCGATGGCGTGACGCGGTCCCGGAAAAGACGGAAGGAAGGGTGGCAGCGATACTTCCGGCCAAACCGTTCACCTCAGACCCCGCGACGGCCCCGCGAAAAGAGCCCCAGCGAATTATTGTTTGTAATATCGGGGGCGCGCGCACCCCCGTTACGACCGTGAGCGCGCCGCCCGCCGGCCACAGCGCGTGATAACGCGTGATTGGTCGCGATAATACGCACCCTGTGTGCGCAGCCCCGGCTGGCCCACAGGTATCGATTCTGGATCGCGACGATCCAGGAGGAGACTGGCGCGAGCTTGCGTGCGAGATAGAAGCGTAAGCGAGAGGACCGTTTTGGCGAGAGAAAATACGAGAGCGATAGCGAGACGAGAGCGAGCGGAGAGGATCCCGGCGATCGGCAGCTGCGAAGGACGGACCCGAGGGAGAGGACGTCAACGTCGCTGACCCCGTGTAACCACCACGAGAGGAAAAGTACCGGTGAGGTTATCCTCCGCCATATTCGCCACTCGCGATCGCGCCCGGAATCGTTTCGTTCTGTCGTCGTCGCCGTGAATTCGTACTTTGGTGTACGGGCTAAGCCCGATTCTTTGGTGTAGATTTTCGCGTCACGGCCACGTCGTCAAGCGATTCGAGCCCCGGAGCCTCGAAAGTATCGGTTTCCGCGGATCGAGACATTACCTCGCGTTTTTAATAAACCGTGTGTCGTCTCTCTGGAGATTCGGATTCCGTAGATTATATTTGCGTTGGTTCTCGCACGTCTAGCGTTTAAGATTCGTTCGTACTGTATGTCGGTCGTTTGAGTGTGAGTGTGATTCGCGTCAATTTGTTGTATTATTTATGTCTTTCGTTTGTGAATCTTCGCGTCGAAACTGTGCGTGCACGTCCGGTGCAACTTTCTTTCGCGATTATTATATGGGTTACGTGAGAGTGTGAATCGCGTAAATTCGACGTATTATATCGGCTGTAAAGCACCGCGTCTCGAAATTGTGAGCGCGTTTTGTGAGAGTTTCCTCGCGATTCTTGCATGAATTGCGTGCGTGTGTGTGTCGAGTATTCAATTCTGCGTAATCTGTCCGTCCGAAATCGAAGCATGTCCGCGTTGTATTAATTGCCTGTTAATCTTAAGTTGCGTATTAATAATTTGGCGGTAATAGCGGGCGATAAGGTCGCCGTTGGCGAGGTGATATCGAGAATTGATTCGGACTTACGCCCGAATTATAGACGAACGTAATAATCGATTTCTTCGCAGTGCGAGGCGTAATTTAAGCCGAGGTGAGATTCCGGCCGATCTAACGGGTCGGTCTCGGCGTACGCATTACGGGGTTTCGCGCCCCGTGTCTAACACCCAGTCTCGCAGCCGCGTTTCTTTTACCGCAGCCGTATATCCGCGCGGTTTATCATTACTATTCTCGAGGAGCTGCGGCTCCCGCTATTATAATAAATCTGTTAATTTCTCTGTTTAATTTACGAGTTTCCTTTCAGTTGTGCTTGTCGTTTCCGTAGTTGTCGCCTCCTGCATAGATTATCGCGTTCGATCAACACTCGCCCTGCCCCTCTATCGTTAGGCGAGCTAGTCAGCCCGTGGCGAATTCCGGCAATTTCTTTCGCGTCTATTTCGCGTTTATTTCGTGTGTTTCGCGAATTGATACGTGAAAGATCGTATCTGGCGCCCAAGTTCGATTCTCGCGAATATCTTTCGGATATTGTCACGGTACGCGCGGAACTCCTAACATCCTGTTCCCACCTGGCGCGTGGATCTTTTTTTCCGTTTTCCCGTTTTTGTCAACGATCATTCCGCATCTCCCGTTCGGCGAATTAGCTCCTGTTCGTCGCCGCAATTTACACCCGCGCGACGGAGAGAACGAGTCGGCGGCCGCGTTTATCGCTCAGCCGCGAGACGGTAGGAAAAGTCGTCGCAATGGATGTTAATTTCTGTTTTATATTTTAAGCAAATAATAACAAACGATTTTCACTTATTCGGATATAAATTGTCCAAATAAATTAAAATCGGATATTATCTGTCCGATTTTTCAAAAATCAGTTCAATATCTGAATTTCCTGGTACGGGAATCGTATCAGAAATTGAACTGATAAAAATAATTACAATGTTATTAGCCGCATTTTGCAGGCTTTATATACGCTCATGACAAGAATTTGAATACGGGTATAGATAGTGAATAGCGCGCCGTATAGCGGTAAGCAAATGAACTATAATCCCAATATTAGTTACAAAAGGACTTTATTTGGGCGATCATAGGACGTTTTCAAAATTACGTCTTTGGCTAATCTAAGAAATAAGGTCTTTTAAACGTCAATTATTAGTCGCCGACATTATAGACCAAAAATAGACGTCATTATGTCGTCCTTTGACGTTACTCTGTTACTTGGGCAGTTACACTACATACTCCCATATATTACTCCCACGTTACATAGCAGTTATATTCTGGTGTTATATTGCATAAATAAGGGACAGTTATATAATCCTAATATAAATACTGTTGACGCTTCCTAAGAGTATGTCACATATAGTTGATGTAGTTGATGCTTTACCAGATAAAGGCAAATCAGTAGAGTACGTAAAATCCAAACTAACATTAGAATTTCAAAAACGTGAAGGTAGCAATGGTAACATAAAAAATAATCTTCAAGCATTTAATTCCCAAATGCCAAAAAAGGTAAGAATTTTAATCAACAACAAAATAACAAATATTTTAATTCAAGAAACTTCAACTTTAATCAATCTAGCAATTCAAGATATCAAAATAATCAGGAAAAGCCAGATAATTAGATAAAAAGATGTTATAAATGTAACAAACTAGGACACATAGAGCGTTTTTGTTGGAACAATTCAAATGGACAAAACAGATATTCAAGAAATCCCAACAGAAGTAATTCAATGAGAATCGCTGGAAATTCAGTTGTAAATGACGAAGGTGAAAGAAATACTTTTAATGTCGAAGTTATGACAACGGCTAAAAAGTCAAATGAAAAAAACATGTTAGTTGAAGAAGTTACATGGTTATTGGATAGTGGTTGCTCAGATCATATTGTGAACTCTGATAAATATTTCTCGACGTCTGTAAAGTTGGAAACTCCTGTGGATATTAAAGTGCGTGATGGCTTCTCACTACAATCCGATAAAATTGGAAATATTACTATTTTTTTTAACGTTGCTGATAAACAAATTGAAACCGAAATAAAAGACGTTTATTATGTGCCAAAAATGACACAAAACTTATTAAGCATTTCGACTATTGTTGATCAAAAGAATAGTTATATTTGAAAATAATATTGCAAAAATTTATAATAAAAGAAAAGAACTAATTGCTATTGGTGAAAAGAAAAAGAAACTTTATGCATAAAATGGAAAAGTTATAAATGACGAAAATATTGAAACCATATCATATACAAGCTTTATAGAGATGTCAAATAAAGAAAGATGGCATAAAATACTTGGCCATACAAATTTTCGTGATTTAAAATATCTGTGTGAATTACAGTTACTTGATGGACTTCCTAAAAGGATTGAAGACGAATTTTTAAAGTGCAAAACGTGTTTGAAAAACAAAATGACAAATTTAAAATTTAAAAATAATCGAAACAGAGCAGATGACATTCTAGAAATAATCCATACAGATGTACATGGACCAGTTACTTAAACCGGATACAAAGGTGTAAAGTATTTTGTAACCTTTATAGATGACTATAGTAAAATTGCTGTTGTGTACTGCATAAAACATAAAAGTAAAGTTTTTGATCGCTTCATTGAATATATAAATTTAATGCAAAATCAAACTGGAAAAAGAGTTAAAGAAATACGTTGTGACAATGAACGTGAATATATGAATAAAGATTTTTATAATTTTGCAAAACGAGAAGGTATATATTTGAAGCCTGGACCATCATATACACATGAACTTAACGGTGTTGCAGAAAGATACAATAGGACAATTCTTGATCGTGCTCGTTGCCTGCTATCAGAAGCTAAAATTAACAAAAAATATTGGCCAGAATGCATTTATACAGCTGCATAAATGCGAAAAAAAGACTGTTAACTAATACAAAAATTAACAAAACACCATTTGAAATATTTTTCAATAAGAAACCAAATGTATCAAATTTACATATATATGGAAGTACCGCTTTTGCAAGGATCCCTGAAGAGTGCAGAACGTCAAAATTACAATGTAAGGCTGTGAAAGGTATCCTAATTGGTTATACTGATACTGGATATAAGATATTCATTGATAATAAAATAATTATTAGTCGTCATGGACAATTTATTGAAAAAAACACAAAATATATCAAATTCAGAGGAGATGAATGCCCAAAAGATACTGAAGAAGATGTGAGAGACAAAAGTTCAAATAGAAATAACCAAGAAAAAGAAAATAAAACTGATCAAGAAGAGGAAAAAATAGTTGGGACTAGAAAGGTGAAAAAGTTAACACGTCAGAAACGAGAAATAAAACTACCAATAAGGTATGATGATCGTGTTGTTTATGTAAACTACACCAATGCTACAATACCTAAAACTTATGAAGAAGCTATTGAAGGACCTGACTCTAAAAAATGGAAAATTGCAATGAGAGAAGAACTTGAAAGTCTAGAAAATAATGAAACATGGTCGTTGGTTGATGCACCAATGAATAAAAAGATTATTGAAGTTAAATGGATTTATCGAATCAAGTCAAATTGTAAATACAAAGCACGAGTAGTAGCTAAATGTTTTCAATAGTCATACCAAGAAAATGAAGAAATTTATTCACCTGTTGCAAAAATGAACACTTTAAAGGTTTTGTTATCTGTTGCTTGTGTTAATAGTTGAAAAATTGAGCAAATGGATGTTCAAACAGCATTCCTAAATGATTAAAACCGATTATAGTTCGTTCGGAATTAAAATCGATTACTTTTTAATCCGGGCGCGAATTGAACCGATTAAAACCGATTAAAACGGGTTAAAACGGATTATGTTTTAATCGGTTTTAATCGACCATTTTCGGCAGGGTTATGAAGAAGCTATTGAAGGACCTGACTCTAAAAAATGGAAAATTGCAATGAGAGAAAGCCTAGAAAATAATGAAACATGGTCGTTGGTTAATGCACCAATGAATAAAAAAATTATTGACGTCAATATTAACGTGGTCAATATTAACGTGGTCAATCGGGACCGTGGTCAATATTAACGTGGTCAATATTAACGTGGTCAATCGGGACCGTGGTCAATCGGGACAGTGGTCAATCGGGACCGTGGTCAATATCAACATGGTCAAACGGGACGCTCCCGTTGATTTTCAAGAGAATACCCGACGGTGACGTATACAATGACGATGATAAAATTAAATAC
>NW_021852847.1:0-1240 GCF_003651465.1 Formica exsecta | reverse complement strand
GTCGTGTTCTCTCAGCCTTCGCTCGCCTCCGCTCCATGTCGATTTAATCGAACGATATAGCTCCTTTATGTGTGGCAGTGCTCAACGTCGACGAGATTCGCCCTTTCTTCGCCGAATTAAAGGTCGAATCTTATGCCTTATAGACAGCTGATTTTCTCGCCACAATATAATTCCTTCCAAATACGGCACGATGTAAATTTAGAAGACTCGGTCGCGAAATCGGCGCATCTCGTCGAGCGCTGCATGCGCGAATTTATGTACGTATGACATTATGGTCTCCTTCCTCAGATGTAGATACTCGTGTATGTATGTGTGTGTATATATAATCTTTTCTTTTTATATATATATATATATAATTGTAAAATTGTAAATTGAGCGCCCTGGCTATAGTTGTCATATCGCTATTAGCAGTTTAGTATATTATAGAAGTCTGTGTTTAGAATGTGTGCAAAATTTATATATATATATCCAATTGTAAATTGAGCGCCCTGGCTATAGTTGTCATATCGCTATTAGCAGTTTAGTATATTATAGAAGTCTGTGTTTAGAATCGGTGATCGTGTGCAAAATAAATGCAGACTGGAATAAGTAAGGCAACAGATGGCTGTACACGGCCCTGAAAAACGTCGAAAAAGGTGGACGCTCAAGATAGCTGCGATGACGTACTATCGTTAGCGATAAGTCTACTCCCACTACCGATATGCTCACTCCGGTTATTCTTTACTCTTAGTTCCACACCGTAATGTTTTCGAGGATTTTCGAGCTCTGTTAGCAATATAGGAGTATTACATATATGTGAGGCATAGCCATATTAGCAATCTAGTACTAGTATATATAGAAGTCTGTGATTCAAAGCAATTAAGTTTGTGCAGCGATATCTTAAAATTCGCAAATAATCTAATGTAATCATTCTTTTTATGAATTGCACACATTCTGCATCCTTTCTGAGTTTCCTCTTTCATTTTCTGAAATATTTTTCTGTCGTCAGTAACAATTTTTACAAGCTTGTTTCATAAAACAAATACCTGTTAGTGTTATCCTTTGTTTTAAATATCGAGTAACAGTGTTATTGATGCTTATTATGTTTATATTAAGTGCTTATAGCGGCATAGCGGAAAAAGGTAGATCTATCCATTCGTTCGTTCAATGATGAATCATGAAACGAGTAGATTTACTCGAACAATCATCAATATGTTATGTGACGTTGCCGTCTCGCGCGCGTCCGCCGGGTCCCTCTCCG
>NW_021852846.1:0-922 GCF_003651465.1 Formica exsecta | reverse complement strand
TGTGCAAAGATATTCTGGTACTCTCCACCAACCCTAGCTGCAGCATGAAAGTCTTCAATTTGTTCGAATTTGTAGGAATTTCATAGAAGCATCTCTCCAGCTTTTTTGGTTGCACTTCGGCAACCAATGCAGTCCAGATGTTTTGGTTGCACTTCGGCAAATACCAATGCCGAGAGAAACGGTCCCAGGAGTGAGGTTCTCGAGAGATCTCTTCCGGCTGCTGATGTCATAACATCAGGCAAGAATTTAAATTGGTTCGTTATCAAACGGCAAATCGGATGTATATTGCTTTTTGGTCCACAGCGAATCTCTATCAGTTCGCCTAGCGCCTCGATCGGTCTTCTTTGCGTATTGCAAACGCTCGCCCTCTGTATCGCGGCATACAGGTGTTTCAAGACTGGAGTGAAAATGTTATCGAACACGTTCGGATTCGTGTGTGTCCTAGCCACGAGCTCGCGAAGATAGCCCCGAGGTAAGTTCTGCGATAATATCCGATAGTAAAGATAAGTGGTGCACTTAGGTATGACAGCAGTTTGGCAAATGCCGATTAATCCTTGTAGAACGAGGCTGGAATACTGAACACATTGCGCTTTCAAAGTTGTCTCTACATCGGAAAGAGTATCGGAGAGAAGTACACTGGACTGCTATAAAATATATAAAAAAGAATTAGTTTAATAAAAAATCTTATCTAATTTTGAAGATATGTGTATGTGTATGTGCGTACCTTTTCATGATTTCTTTCTTCAATTGCAATTCTTGAATAACAATCTAATAAATAAGTAAAACTTTTCGGTTCTAATGAACTGTCGCCTAATAATGGTATTGTCAAAAATTTACGAGATAAAGGATTCCTCACAGAAATTACTAGACTATTCGAATTGTCTTCACGGCCAGATGACACGTCTATCAAAGGATCCTCCCC
>NW_021852845.1:1501-2125 GCF_003651465.1 Formica exsecta | reverse complement strand
TATCGTCTTCCGAGTATACGAACCGCACGACGAGGCTCGGATGAAGTGCTAGGGAGTAAAAACATTATTTATATAAATATTTAAAAGGTGTAAACAAATATTTAAAAAGTAAAAAAATTCTTTAAGTTAATTAAAACTTACTTACATTTCTTCTTTTTCTTACACGGTGAAGTTTCATCAGCATCTTGAATCGAAACGTAATAATTCATGCGGCTTCCTTCAGTGGGATACATTTTTATATGAACCTTTCACACAAATGGCCGGTGCAATACTGAACGTATTAAACATATTTAAAATATGTATTAGTGTTGCAAAATTGCAATGTGGTGGGGATTATTGCCGACGCGATATTTTTCAATTTTTCTATTCAAGCGCCGATGTACGGCTGCTTCGCGATGACATCATCCCCAGGTGTGAGATCTAGCCAAATGCGCAAAAAATGCAACATAATATAAAGTTTTCAAGCGCCGATGTGTGGCTGTTTCGCGATGACATCATCCTAGATATCAGAATTCAAACGCGCGTGTCAAAACATGACAAAAATCGTGAAGCGGAATGCGCAAAAAATGCAACGTAATATAAAATTTTCAAGCGCCGATGTGCGGCTGCTTCGCGATGACATCA
>NW_021852845.1:0-267 GCF_003651465.1 Formica exsecta | reverse complement strand
AAGTGGTCGATGCAATACTGAACGTATTAAACATATTTAAAATATGTATTAGTGTTGCAAAATTGCAATGTGGTGGGGATTATTGCCGACGCGATATTTTTCAATTTTTCTATTCAAGCGCCGATGTACGGCTGCTTCGCGATGACATCATCCCCAGGTGTGAGATCTAGCCAAATGCGCAAAAAATGCAACATAATATAAAGTTTTCAAGCGCCGATGTGTGGCTGTTTCGCGATGACATCATCCTAGATATCAGAATTCAAACGC
>NW_021852844.1:0-221 GCF_003651465.1 Formica exsecta | reverse complement strand
AATAATTTAATTCAATTCAGTTTAGTTCAGTTTAGTTCAATATATATTTAGCAGTTTAATAATCTAATAATCAATTCAACACTTCAATAATTCAATAATCCAATAATTAATTTGACACTTCAGTAATTCAATAATTTAATAATCGGGAGGACCCCAATTGCCTACAAATTTATTGACAACAGCATCGATTGCCAACAGACCGTTTGCCAACAAATCGTTTG
>NW_021852843.1:0-231 GCF_003651465.1 Formica exsecta | reverse complement strand
TTACTGCCAATAGAATTTTTTCAACTTGCCGTAAGAAGAAAAGAGTAAAAGAAGGAGATAGATAGATCGAGAAAAGAAGAGAGGGAGAGAGAGAGAGAGAGAGAGAGAGAGAGAGAGAGAGAGGGAGGAGGGGGAAAAGGAGAGAGAGAGGGAGAGAGAAAGAGAGAGAAAGGGAGAAGAAAATAAAGAATAGAGAAAGAGGAAGGAGAGGCAAATTAAGAAAAGTATGTA
>NW_021852842.1:0-205 GCF_003651465.1 Formica exsecta | reverse complement strand
AGATCCATTCGCGACGTCTAGTTCGGTGTTCTGTTGAAAATTGGGGATATACGTTGCAGGATTGGAATTAAATCCAGGTTTTCCTGGCGATTTCTGGAAGCAATAGTTTCGGTAGTAACTCAACGACGACTTCCACGCGCCTTTTCGAATTCGAATCAGGAAATTAATTTAAATAGTATATTTAAATTAATGAAGATATATTTCT
>NW_021852841.1:5619-5921 GCF_003651465.1 Formica exsecta | reverse complement strand
TAATAAAAAATAAGAAATATCAAATTTGTCTGCTAAGTATACGGAAGTCTGATCACTGATATGTATACATACATACGCAACGCACACACGCAACGCATACACGCATGTACGCACACATACGTACGCGCGCACACATGCATGCACAAGTACTTACGCACGCATATATGTCATAAATATTAAAATAAAATAAATAATATATTAATTAATAATTTTTCATAATTTATGTAATGTACCGCATCCTTTCTGTGTAGTATAGAATAATTCGTAAAGGGGAATTATGAAACACACTATATAGCAAAATC
>NW_021852841.1:0-259 GCF_003651465.1 Formica exsecta | reverse complement strand
ATGAAATAAATATAATTCTGAGCAACAATATTCTGCGCAGACGCTTAACGCTCGACGCCATGTAAAGGCACCTTTATGTATCCGGTTCCGGATTATTATCTGATAGGAAATTAATTATTATAAAATAAACTATTATTTCCCAAATGTTGAAAACATTATAGGCGTGTTTCCCAAATGATTTCACGTTGATTAAAATAAAAAATAAATTTTTTTAAAATTATGTCTGCTAACTATACACTCAATTAATTTTCATTTATTA
>NW_021852840.1:0-551 GCF_003651465.1 Formica exsecta | reverse complement strand
TTTTAATCAATTAATTTTGATTGATAACTTGGCATTATATTAATTCCAGAAAAATTGTATTAAAATGATGCATGACATCATGGTCGTAATGACCGTAACTTACGACCGTAAACGAGTGTAAAATTACGCTCATATTACGACCGTAAACGAGTGTAAAATTATGCTCATGCGTCGGCAATAATAATTAGTCGGCAATGGAAGGAACTTTTCTCCTTCATTGACTTCTGATAGAAGTCAAAGCTACATGCTGGCTGATGTAGTCAGAATGAATATGGCCAGGATCAACGAAAGGTAGGTCCAACTGGCCCAACGGAAGCAACATAGTTGACCAATATCGTGGTCAAAGGGCGCAAAAATACACATGTTGAGCAATACATGTGTTTGCGCATTTCTACGTGCAATGGAACATAATCAAAAATGCTTCTATGGGGCACATGAATAGGACGTGAGTAAAGCACGCGAGTAGGGCACGCGATTAGGCTACGCGATTAGGGTACGCGATTAAGACATACTCCCCAAAATCTCGGTGATCCCGGATTCTCGCTGGCTTA
>NW_021852839.1:5582-6028 GCF_003651465.1 Formica exsecta | reverse complement strand
AGATTTCAGCTAGCCCAGCATACTAGGACCCTGTCTGGAAATGTGAAGGAACCAGGTTCGAACCCCGAGTATTTCCACTTGCCCCGGAAAAAAAGAAAAAAAAGAAAAAAAATTAAAAGAAAAAATTTTAAATAATAAAATAAAAAATTGTCTCGTAGACGTTCACGTGTCCCCTCCCCCTTTTAAAATAATTAAAATTTTCTCGTAGACGTCCACGCATCCCCTCCCCCTTTTTTTAAATAATAAAAATTGTCTCGTAGACGTCCACGAGTCCCCTCTTTTTTCCATAGGTACCTGTGGTGGGCGTGGCCAGACAGGCACACAGCAGGGGGCCGGGGTCGGTGGTGGGGGTTTGTTGTGTCTAGCTATAGTTGCCCCTATACTACTTACGGTGCAGAAAACCCTTTCGTTTATGCCTGGCAAGCAGCATTTCACATGTGAACAAT
>NW_021852839.1:0-2970 GCF_003651465.1 Formica exsecta | reverse complement strand
GGTAAGAGAATTTAATCTTTTTTACGCGGGATGGGACCAAGTGCGATCTTTCTACTGGGAATGAGTGGGGTTAATAACGATTTATTTAATTAACAAATATAAATTTATTCAATTTTAAAATGAATGATGGGTATACATGATTATATATAAGAAAGAAAAAATAAAAATAAAAATATAATATTAGTTTTCATCTGAATGTGTGTGAGTGTGTGTGTTAGTTCGCGGGTGTTACATTGATACGGAGGTCATCAGTCAGAAATGCAATGGAATTATTTTACTGTTAAATTTAGATTCTGACTGGGTGATACAATATAAAAATATATTTGATTAAAGGATTAAAACATAAAATCAAAATCAATATGTATAAGTAAATAAGTGTATATGTTAAGAACGGTCAGAAATATAAAATTGGTCGCTCGCATATGTGTTAGATTAAGATCAGGATTTAAAATTTTCTAAGACTTATTACCGAAACAGGTTGATAATTTAAAAGAATGAAACATTCTTCGGAAAGTTTTGATTTAAATAAGAAACAAGACAAAAAGGAGGAAAAGAAAGTTATTCAATTAAACTTACTTTTTTAAATAGTAATTCAGAGATGGAGGGATGGCGAATTTGTACGGTGTTTCGGTGTTCTGTGTCTCATGTCGGCAGCCCGATGTTCGATTCGTAGTTGCTCTGGAGATGATGCCAAGTGAGGACACTGGTGGCACAAGTGCCTAACTCGCGAATTACGGTGCAAAAGCACAGAGTAAGACTGCGTGAAGCTGAAGACTGGAGAACAAGTGTGTGAGTCAGTGTATGTCCCTTCGAGTCCTCTTTTTATATCTCTCTTTTCGGGGTATTCTAATTTCTAAGAGTGGGAATCTTCCAAAACTTCAACGAATTAAAAATTGTGCCAGTGTCCTCATTAGGCGGAGTGTTTCTCCTACTTTTCGAATTTTCACTTGTGGTGATCGTCGATTGGTGATCAGTTCAGAATCCCTTGAGCTCTAGATTTACCTTACGCACGTGATCTGATTAGAAAAAGTCTTACCTCCTTATGATTATTTTTATCAATATTAGTGCAGCTGTAGTTACTGAATATGTCGTCACAGAAGTTTCGTCATTATTGATTTAGTTGTATTTGTCAGATATTTCGTTAGAAGGAATTTTATTATCTTTTCGGTATCAATTTATTCTTCCGCTGGAAAGTTATATTGCGAGGGTATCTACTGATTTTTATTTATTTTTAGGCGACCGGCGCGGTTTCGTCACCGGTCTCTCGCGTCTTTCCCACGGTTACTCATAGATATAGATATTGACAAGTGACTAAATGTTTAAGGAATATGTGGCACAAGATGCTCTTTTTACCGAACGATTCATTTTTATCACCGATCGATTATCATTGCCACAACTTCGCGGAAGGAAGGAATCGTGGAGTCGCCAGGACGTAACACCGAATTCCCTCCATTTTTTTGTTAAAAACTGACCTCCGTTATCTGTTAAAATCTCTTCCGGAAATCCATTTTTTGGAAAGTATTCCGTCTGTAGTATGTCCATTATTGTTTCCAATTTTTTATTTTTCATTGGATAAAGACTTGTTAATTTTGAAAATTGGTTTATCAACACTAATACATATTTATTTCCTTTCGACGGTTGTGGCAATGGTCCAAATAGGTCTAATGATATTGTATATCCCGGCCAACTTGGTAATTTATAATATTCCATCCCTTGCGTCGGTCTTGTAATACTTCGTGGCATGACATATCTTGCACGACGCCACTACATCTCTTGTCAATCTTTCTAGATTATTGATCGCAAAATATCTTTTCGCGAAATCAATCACTTTGTTCCGAAATGCAATATAAATTCGTGAATCTTTCTTAATAGTATCCAACTTGCCTTATTTGGTATTACTATTCTTTCTGCTTTTGTTGTTATCGTCCTTGTTATTTTATCTCTGTCGTATAGGTAATTCGGGAATAGTTTCTTTTCTTGTTGCAATTCTTCGTCCTCCTGTTGCATTTTACCTATCATCTTTGTCCATAAGTATGTCTCCGTTGCATCATCCGGCCTGCTTCCGATTGGTGCTATTATTCTCGCTTCTTCCAATTTCTCTACCTCATTTCCCTTGCTGTGCATTTTCGATAATGTGTTTGCTATTGTGTTTCTTTTCCCTGCTATATGTTCTATTTCTAAATCGAATTCTTGTAAAAATGCTACTCATCTTGCTATCCGCGAGCTATTGTCAGTAGTATAGCTAGGCCGGTTCTAAGTTAGGTCCTCTGAGGGGGGGGGGTGAGGGCAAGGGGAAACTAGCGCGGGCGTATGACGTCACGCGAAGGAACCGCGACAAAACCGGTAGGCGAGGGGTCCGCGGAAAGGGAGAGAAGGACCGCGCGCAGCAGATAGGCGAGGGGTCCGCGGAGAAGGGAGAGGGGGATCGCGGCAAAACCGGTTGGCGAGGGGTCCGCGGGGAAGAGGGGGACCGCGGCGAATCCGGTAGGCGAGGGGTCCGCTGGGAAGAGGGAACGCACGCGTCTGCGAGTAGGTGTGAGAGATAGCGCGAGGCGTTCGCAAAGGGGAGGAGAGGGATAGCGCTAATGAGATTTTATGGGTGTGGGAAAAGGATAGCGCGAGGCGTCCATATAAGCGTAAGACAAGGATAGCGTTTTGCATGCACGTTGGAAAAGGATGGCGTTCGCATACACGTTGGAGAGATAGCGCGAAGCATGCACTTGGGAGAAGGACAGCGCACGAGTAGGAAAAGGATAGCGTCCGCATTGGCGTGGCAGAAGGATGATGTTCGCATGCACTTGGGAGAGAGAGAGAGTGAGAGAGAGAGAGAGAGAGAGAGAGAGAGAGATAGCGCGAGGCATGGATGAGTAGGAAAAGAAAAGCAGAAGGCGCAGAAATAATTGACATTTTTTTATATAGAATAATAATATTTATTTAAAAATTGTGTATATCATATAAATGTGTGTGTGT
>NW_021852838.1:654-854 GCF_003651465.1 Formica exsecta | reverse complement strand
AAAAATATCGTTCTTTAAAAACCGGTCAAATGGAGGAAGACGTCGCTGCTGTGCTTCTCCGGGTACAACGGGAATTTTGGGGATGATCCAAGGGTTCGGTTCGTCTTAGGAGTTGGGACTCCGAGTGTCGAGAAACACGAGGCAGAGATTCCGTGCAAAAAGATTTATTTGTACAGCTTACGTATCGTAGAGTTCGGTTT
>NW_021852838.1:0-357 GCF_003651465.1 Formica exsecta | reverse complement strand
TTTTTACTTTTATAGGTCGTAATTACGTTATTCGATTTCGAGTTACGACATCCCTCCCCCTTTGGAGGAGAAAACGGAAGGGTAGTGACGTTTTCTATTTGAGACTGTATGTGAGACTCTGTTTACAATTCTTTCTTATTCTATGCGTGGTGTACGTTTACAATTTTTTGTGGGCTCGCCATAATATTATTACTATGATACTTATTATAAGTATTGCAAAGCTGCCTGATATTGGGTATATAACTTGCTTTTGTAATAATGGATAATTGTTAGTTTTATCTAATTCTTTTGTTATCTTTTGCAGTCTAGTGTTTAAATCCATTAATTCGTTTGGATTTTGTATTATTTTCTTTAATT
>NW_021852837.1:47035-47184 GCF_003651465.1 Formica exsecta | reverse complement strand
AAATAAATTTAAGCTATAATTATAACTATATAATTATAGCTTAAACTTATTTTTGGTATTCGTGTTTCACAAATTTCAGCACATTGAATACATTGAATCACGTGTAATATTATAATAGCATGTTGCAATGCGAGATATATATTCATAAG
>NW_021852837.1:39518-46475 GCF_003651465.1 Formica exsecta | reverse complement strand
TTTCCGTGGAGCCGAATAAACTTTTATTTATAGCATATTATAATATATTTATATTTATATTTATAGTTTTTAGCATTATCTCCGTTCAATTCAACACAAAACAGATTACTGTCATCAAACGAAAATGGTTGGCCTTACTTTTTGCTTCTTCCTCTCACAACTAAAACTGTTAACATAGCTGCGGCATGCATGTGTATGCAATAACATTACGCTTTACAAGATTTTTAATCTTTTCTGTGAAACCGAATAAATTTATATTTTCATCGATAACCGGAGATTTCTAACACCATTCATTACGCTTTACAAGATTTTTAATCTTTTCCGTGAAGCCGAATAAACTTATAATTTCATCGATAACCGGAGATTTCTAACACCAGTATAGCATATAAGAAACATCCATATAATTTCTACTATACAATTTTTTGCAGTTATTAAAGATTAGTGTTCCGTTATTATATCATTATTATTTGCTTTAAATTAAAAACCAGTGTATTTAATCATCAATGATATATTTAATAAAAAACTATTAAAAAACCATTCGGAATCAGCATTAAACTGTCAAAATTCGCATGATTTGACAGTTGCAAGTAACATGAATGAAGCAAGTCGTAGCGCACAAGCGAGACAGCCAATCAGCATCGCGGAAAAGGGACTTCAACACTTTGATATATTCGAGTTCGAGGTTTCATGCCTTTTTTAGAAAGGGAGATTAGTGTTCCGTTATTATATCATTATTATTTGCTTTAAATTAAAAACCAGTGTATTTAATCATCAATGATATATTTAATAAAAAACTATTAAAAAACCATTCGGAATCAGCATTAAACTGTCAAAATTCGCATGATTTGACAGTTGCAAGTAACATGAATGAAGCAAGTCGTAGCGCACAAGCGAGACAGCCAATCAGCATCGCGGAAAAGGGGCTTCAACACTTCGATATATTCGAGTTCGAGGTTTCATGCCTTTTTTAGAAAGGGAGAATCAAAATGAAAGTATGAATATTAATAAAACAAATAATACTTACACGGGATGTAACAAATATTAGGATCGCGAGCACAGACTTTTGCATATGCACATAATCATACGCATAAGGAAATTGATTGGTCCATTTTCTTATACTTATACGCTTATACAAAAGTCTATGCTCCCGCCCTAACTCAAAATTCATCAGCATAATTGGCTTTTTCTCTAAAAAAAAACTTATTCTAAAGCCGGTATTCATAGTCAGTTCTTATATTTAAGACCGTCTTAAGCACAATCTTAAGATGTCCTAAACCAATCGCAAAGCCGTATTAGCATCGTAAGACATTACTTAAGACGGTTTTGAAATAAGAACTGACTATGAATACCGGCCTAACAAAGATATTACATGACGTGACATGTCTCCTGCATATCCGGCAGAGAGTATCGCGCGGCAAAAAATGACGCGGTAGCCAATCATCTCCCGTTACATCCAAATACTTCCGAAAAAGTAAGAAGCTGATTGGCCGTCGTGTCGCTTTTTGCCGCGCGGCACGTGCTATCGCGTTCTGTACGCAATGATTATTACGCTTTGTTTTCGTTGAATTTTCATAAATGGGTTGGGTATAAATAAAACGAATTTTGTTTCACCGTTTGCATACACACAATATAGTATCAAATTATGTTTAATAATAAAATGTTTGGTTGATATATCTACAATTTTGATAACGCGTTGTCACATGTATCAATGGCGTAGTGATTTAGACCGCTACTTGACAACTGCGTGCATCACCACGTCCTATATGCAGAAGTCATATCACGTCATATGATACTCTTGTTAGAATAAGTTTCTTTTATGCCCGGTTTCTTCACTTCTAGATAAGTTCTCGATAACTTTATCCAACAGATATCTCGCAGAATCGACGAATCGAGTCATCCGACGGACATCTTTATCTGGAATATAACTATCGGGAAGTGTGAAGAAACCGAGCATTAGGCGAAAAGCCAATTACGCGGTTGAATTTTGAGGTAATATTATTACATTCCAACTATAGCCTCGAGAATCATACACATTACTAAAATTACTAATTAAATAAATCTTTTAATTATTAGGTGTACAAATAAATTTCCGCCGTTTTTTATCAAAAATTGGGCATTTATTGTGAAAGAACGGAATCTAATGTTTTATTTGAAGTATTGTCCATCGCTTGCCACTACTTTTTCCTATCTTTCTGGCAGCATACGGATACCGCGTCGGAAGAATGCTTCATCTTTTGAGGCTATCCACGAATCGACCCAATTTTTGGTATCTTCATATGATGTGAAGTGTTACTCAGACATGCCATGCGCCATCGATCTAAACATGTGGAAATCAAAAGGAGCAATGTCTGGTGAATACGGCGAATGGAGTAAAACTTCTGCAGAAAACCCTTTTGTTTATGCCTGGCAAGCAGCATTTCACACATGTGAACAATCGGCGTTCAACGTTTCTCGGCGTCAGTTCATATGGAATCCAATTTTCTTGTTTTTGAATCAATCCCAATGATTTCAACCGATGTGAAATTGCTTGTTGAGTCACTCCCAATGTAAGTGCAAGTTCTTCTTGCGTTTGGCACGAATCTTGATCCAATAATGCTTCCAATTCCGCGTCTTCATACACTTTCGGCCTTCCGCTACGTTCTTTGTCTTCGATGTCAAATTCACCGTTCTTAAACTCTCTCTTTTGAAACCACTCACGACAACTTCTCTCACTTAAGGCAGCCTCACCATATGCTTCTACAAGCAATCGATACGCCTCAGCTGCAGATTTTTTCAAATTGAAGAAGTAAATCAAAAGTTCCCGCAAATGACGTTTATTCGGCTCAAAACTCGACATTTTTGCACACAAAAGAATATATTATACTGATAAAAAATCACTAATATTTTAAGGTTATGTTATTGACCGATGTCCAATCTTACGATAAGGACGTTTTACATCTGACAATTTTAACCATAACTTACTGGTGGCGCCAACTTTTGTCAAACGGCGGAAACTTATTTGTACACCTAATACATTATGAATTTATTCTTATTTATTTATTTAATTAGTAATTTTTACGGTTTTACGCAAGATATGATACACAAGCTAATGTGTACGATTCTCGAGGCTATAGCTGGGATGTAACAATATTAACTCAAAATTCAATCGCGTAATTGGCTTTCCGCCTAAAAAAAAACTTATTCTAACAAGAGTATCATATGACGTGATATGACTTCTGCATATAGGACGTGGTGATGCACGCAATTGTTAAGCAGCGGTCTAAATCTCTACGCCATTGATACATGTGACAACCGTGTTATCAAAATTGTAGATATATCAACCAAACATTATATTATTGAACATTATTTGAAACTATATTGTGTGTCTATGTAAACGGTGAAACAAAGTTCGATTTATTTATATCCGACCTATTTATGAAAATTCAACGAAAACAAGGCGTAATAATCATTATAGAATGCGATAATACCTGCCGCGCGGTAAAAAGCGACACGACGGCCGATCAGCTTCTTACTTTTTCCGAAGTATTTGGATGTAACGGGAGATGATTGGCTATCGCGTCATTTCTTCCCGCGTGCAGGAGATATGTCCCGTCATGTAATATTCTTGTTAGAATAAATTTATTTTAAGGATATAGTCAATTATACTGATGAATTTTGAGTTAGTGCGGGAGCACAGACTTTTGCATAAGCGCATAACCATAAGCGTAAGAAAATGAACCAAATCAATTTCCTTATGCTTATAGTTATGCGCCCATGCAAAAGTCTGTGTTCCCGGCCTTAATATTGTTATATCCCGTACAAATATTATTTGTTTTATTAATATTCATACTTTTATTTTGGTTAGAGTTAAATTTTGTTTCGCGTTTCATAACTTTTTCGCAATCTTTGGGTTCGGTAATCCGTAAACAAGAACAGACGCGTTACCGAGCATGTTCTTTGGACCTTGTTTTTGAGTGCGTGTAAAAAGTTTACGAGATAATCAAACTATTAGTTTTATTTTCTGTATCAGGAGTTAATCGGCGTTAAGTATAGACATATAAAAAAATCTATTTTCCTTTTTATATATAGGGTGAGTCATTTCATGTATTATTATTCCGCACCGATAGAGGCCTAATAAATTAACAGTTCTTTATAAATTTATTTACATCGTGTGTCTCAAATACTTTCTACGAGCCCTGATCACGACCGAGCGAATCCGCGAGCTCATAAAAAGTACACCCGTTACAGTAGCACATATAAAACATTCAGTAGCACATATAATACTAGATATGTAAATTAAATTAAATATTAAAATTCTGTTCTTTTCATTGCACACAGATAGAGGGACCATAAAGCACTTAACTTCGGATGGACATAAAAACGATTAATAACTGTCGAAGTAAAAGAAATATTTACTATTTATAATGGGGTAAGGGGAATCCTTGCTCTAATAGTGTAATTTGTGATATACAATATTCAAAATTGTTGAACTTATCTTGAAAATCAGATTTCTGTTAATAAAAATAAAATGCGTTTTAATTTCATAGAAACCCGTGAATCTGTGAGTGAATCTGTCTATAACATTTCTATAAATACAAGATTGATTTTATGACAAATACTACTTCAAATTACAAATCTTTATAAACTGAATTGCTTCTAAATACTTGGCTAGTTAACTATTGATTTCATTTATTTTTGATTTTTGATTTTTTAAAGGTTTTTATTTTTTTAAATTATTTTTTAGAGGAAAATCTTTTTTTAATTTTTTATTTTGTATGAAAATTATTTTTCATGGAAAAACTTTTTTAAAAGTTATTTTGTAGGGATAGATATTAAATTTTTTTTGCGTGTTGAGATTTTTTTATATACTTGGCGTATTTTTTTTACCTTTGTGAGGTTTTTTTTAGTACACTTATTTAGATGTATTTTTATTAATATGAAGTAATTTGAAAATGCTATAAAATTCAGATTATCGTGTATTTCTTTCTTTTTTTCCTCTTCAGCACAGTGATTTTGTCATTTTATGGTACACAATACAGGTGTTTCCTTTTTTGTTTAGAACTTAGTAATCTCTCGGTTGCGAATATCTCATCCTTGTTTATATATCCTTTATCCATATATACAGCGCTCCAATAAAAAAACTTATTCTGAAAGATAAAAATATATATCTTATTATACAAACCATTTTCAAATTACTTCATATTAATGAAAATGCATCTAAATAAATGTATACTCGCAATACATACATGATATATGATATCGTTATATAAACGTCAAACCTCAACAACAGGGATGGGATTGTACATATTAATTTCATTTTTGTCATTATTTACATATTTATATGTTACTTTTTTCTTTGTTTGTTTGTAGTAAATACCATGAAAAGGAAATAGTGTAAATATGTAAATAATAACAATAATGAAATTGATATGTACAATCCCATCCCTGGTTGTTGAGGTTACGTTTATGCAACATCATGCATCATGTATGTATTGTGAGTATATATTTATTTAGATGTATTTTTATTAATATGAAGTAATTTGAAAATGGTATGTATAATAAAGTGTATATTTTTATCTTTCAGAATAAGTTTTTTGTTGGAACGCTGTATATATGGATAAAGAATATATAAACAAGAATGAGATATTCACAATCGGGATTACTAGTTCTAAAAAAAAAGGAAACACCTATATTGTATATCCTAAAATGATAAAATCACTGTGCTGAAGAAAAAGAAGAGAAAGAAATATATGATAATCTCCATTGTAACATATTAATATAGTGTAATATAAAATTGTATATAATAAGGATAATAATCTGAAATCGTTAACAATAAAGCCTTGTAGATCGACAAAAATCGGCACATCCATCGTCGTCGTTAGTCGAAGTTGGAATGTTCGCTTATCTATCTTTTTTTTTTAAAAGCTTTATCCCCTCCTGTGTCTTTCAAATATCGCTGTATTGCTCTATACGATTCTGCGTACAACGTTGGTAAGCGGATTGTATTCCACCACTCGATCATGAATAATGAGACAGTAGGCTGTGGTATTAGAGGGAACGTTCTCTTTACAGTCGAATTCTACGCGAACGTCCACAGTGGCGCTCTTGATCGATTCGTTCTGTCGAGAACAGTCGATGACCACGAATGGACCGTGGGTTATAAATTTGTTTAGATTTAAGAGCGTCTCATCGTTATCGCATCCGTAGTACGTTCTCCGAAATTTCGAGTACATATCGTACAGCACGGCAACTTTATGCTTTTCGAAATCCAGATTCATATCGTCATAGGGATAAAAATCAGAATTAAGATATAGCTTGACGTTGGTTAGTTTACAATCGTCGAATTGAGAAATCTACTGAGATAGAACATTCTTCCTTCCGGACTGTAGCGCGAAGATAACGTATCGCGGTTTCTCGAGCTGCGTCGCCGCTTTGACCGCCCACGAGTGTTTGGTCGTGCTTTGCAGAAGCGGAAACTCGTAGAGGTCCCACGAACGAAAAGCGATGCTTAGATACCGTCCGCTGTCTAACGTGCGTAATAGCGCCAATTTATTAACGTCATTTAGCACTATATGTGGCATTCGCCACTGTATCTTCAATAAGATGATCTTAGGTTCGTACGTTTCGCGCGATATAAGGCAATTGTTATCGTTGCGCGCTCGTATCAGAATGAGTTCGTGTCGCGCGTTGATCACGACGCGTTTGTAATCCTCGCAAAAACCTAGCAACACGTTGAGTGGTACGCAAAAGTTGAAATCACCGATCGGCCAATGAAGCGTCGTCGCGAAGTCCCATCCAGCGTTTTGTAATATACTGCTTCTCTCGGTCGTCAGCGACACATAATTCTTGATCGTACTCGTTATTCCGACGTTTCTATTTCGATCGATCTCTACGCCATCGAGTTCGTAGCGAATCTCCTCGAACATAAACGCCGCGCAATTGTTCACCAATCTCGTCGTCAACGCGCTTTCTTCCTCC
>NW_021852837.1:24828-32765 GCF_003651465.1 Formica exsecta | reverse complement strand
ACCGATCGTGCAATTTGCAAGCGTTCTCCAACGCGCAATTCTTCGCATAATATCCGCAGCGAAAGGCCCGCAAAGCGTTTAGAGTCTCCAGACGTTTGATGTCCTCGTAATCGGCGTCGATGGTCTCGATAGCGACGTCGAGATCCTTGACGACGTTTCCCAGAATTTCTGCTAGCCACTTTTTCTTCTCATAACCTTTGACGTAGACTCGCACCGTCGAACCTCGATTTGATTCGCGGCACATGGCGTCCCGAACGAGTTTTTTCATAAATTCATAATTTACGTGTCCATCGGTCCAATTTAGCTGATGATGATTCAAAGTTAGCCAACTCGCTTGCGACTTCTCCGCCTTCGTCAGCAGATTCCACGATATCGGGGCGCGGAAGATGTGATGTGTCAATTCCACGCCTTTTTTTAGCACGGCTACTTCTTTCGCGACAAATCTTTTGTTAACAATAAAGCCTTGTAGATCGACGAAAATCGGCACATCCATCGTCGTCGTTAGTCGAAGTTGGAATGTTCGCTTATCTATCTTTTCTTTTTAAAAGCTTTATCCCCTCCTATGTCTTTCAAATATCGCTGTATTGCTCTATACGATTCTGCGTACAACGTTGGTAAGCGGATTGTATTCCACCACTCGATCATGAATAATGAGACAGTAGGCTGTGGTATTAGAGGGAACGTTCTCTTTACAGTCGAATTCTACGCGAACGTCCACAGTGGCGCTCTTGATCGATTCGTTCTGTCGAGAACAGTCGATGACCACGAGCGGACCGTGGGTTAGAAATTTGTTTAGATTTAAGAGCGTCTCATCGTTATCGCATCCGTAGTACGTTCTCCGAAATTTCGAGTACATATCGTACAGCACGGCAACTTTATGCTTTTCGAAATCCAGATTCATATCGTCATAGGGATAAAAATCAGAATTAAGATATAGCTTGACGTTGGTTAGTTTACAATCGTCGAATTGAGAAATCTCCTGAGATAGAACATTCTTCCTTCCGGACTGTAGCGCGAAGATAACGTATTGCGGTTTCTCGAGCTGCGTCGCCGCTTTGACCGCCCACGAGTGTTTGGTCGTGCTTTGCAGAAGCGGAAACTCGTAGAGGTCCCACGAACGAAAAGCGATGCTTAGATACCGTCCGCTGTCTAACGTGCGTAATAGCGCCAATTTATTAACGTCATTTAGCACTATATGTGGCATTCGCCACTGTATCTTCAATAAGATGATCTTAGGTTCGTACGTTTCGCGCGATATAAGGCAATTGTTATCGTTGCGCGCTCGTATCAGAATGAGTTCGTGTCGCGCGTTGATCACGACGCGTTTGTAATCCTCGCAAAAACCTAGCAACACGTTGAGTGGTACGCAAAAGTTGAAATCACCGATCGGCCAATGAAGCGTCGTCGGGAAGTCCCATCCAGCGTTTTGTAATATACTGCTTCTCTCGGTCGTCAGCGACACATAATTCTTGATCGTACTCGTTATTCCGACGTTTCTATTTCGATCGATCTCTACGCCATCGAGTTCGTAGCGAATCTCCTCGAACATAAACGCCGCGCAATTGTTCACCAATCTCGTCGTCAACGCGCTTTCTTCCTCCGCGCTCGACGATTTCTTCGACTCGAGTCTGCCCTCGATGTACAGAAAACTCTCGCACGGTAACGTGTACAGATCTTGTTGTTGTATAGGAATTCGTATTTCGTCGCTATTTCCAAACGTTGTATTAGCATAAGGATTATACGTGTGAGTCTCGATCTTGATGCGATCGTCGTCCATCGCCGTCGTTAGTCGAAGTTGGAATGTTCGCTTATCTGTCCTTTCTTTTTAAACGCTTTATCCCCTCCTATGTCTTTCAAATATCGCTGTATTGCTCTATACGATTCTGCGTACAACGTTGGTAAGCGGATTGTATTCCACCACTCGATCATGAATAATGAGACAGTAGGCTGTGGTATTAGAGGGAACGTTCTCTTTACAGTCGAATTCTACGCGAACGTCCACAGTGGCGCTCTTGATCGATTCGTTCTGTCGAGAACAGTCGATGACCAGGAACGAACCGTGGGTTAGAAATTTGTTTAGATTTAAGAGCGTCTCATCGTTATTGCATCCGTAGTACGTTCTCGTTTATATCGGTAATGGTCCGCGCGATTACCGGAAGATAAATGATTTGCGCCGGGATCTCCGACACTTTATATCCGGGTGGAACGTTAGGTGCGAATCCATGTATCGTATGCGCTGATTTATCGTTGTGGTACGCTCCCGTTGTGACGTTACACTGTATGCGAATAACATTAACGGCCATAATATTTACCGGTTTGTCGGACGAGTACCATTTATTCGGTTGTAGTATACGAGACGATGAAAAACCCAATAGCGAACCGATGTTATCGGGTTTGGTAAAATTAACTCGATACGCGCACTTGATCTCGCTTCTTATGGTGTTATCGTTACCGCGAAGGATTATGGAACGTTCGCATTTACCCTCGTATTCATTGTCCTCGTAATAGTCATCGACATCATATATATAATCGTCGTCATCATCGTCGCTCGTCCTTTGTTCTTCGTTCCCCTTCTTTCGCTCCGCTTCTCGCGCGACATTCGCTCGTCGTTTGCGATGAATCGCGGCTCTCAAATACGCGCTTATGGCGCTTAACTCGTAAAATCCAACGGGAATCGCGATAATATCGTCGTTATCATCGAAGTAAAATTTATTATTTGTAGAATTTACATTCGGTACCGTGTCGTAAGTTTCAAGATTAGTAAGACCTAGTTCGTAATCACCATCGCTGAGATCCAAGGCATTTTTCTGTTTCTTTTTCTTCTTTCTCCTACTTTTTTAATTTTCGATAAATGGTTTTAATCGATTTATGTGGACGCGTATGGTTTTCCTTCCCCTTTTTATTGTGTAGTTCACTTCCGATTTTTTTTTCGATTATCGTGTAAGGTCCGGTCCATAGGGAGTCCAATTTCTTTGATCGCCCTCGGCGAACTGTCTTCCTCAACCCCGAGCCTCGTCCTGTGTCGCCTCTTCTTCAGGCTCTGCGGGAGTGGAACCGGGGTCGCGGTGCTGGACGTGGAAGTGGAGGACGTTAAGGTAGGAATTTTTTATTTCTGTTCCTTATTATTTATTCTATTTTTTATTTTATTCGCGCATTTTTCTGTTTCTTTTTCTTCTTTCTCCTACTTTTTTAATTTTCGATAAATGGTTTTAATCGATTTATGTGGACGCGTATGGTTTTCCTTCCCCTTTTTATTGTGTAGTTCACTTCCGAATTTTTTTCGATTATCGTATAGGGTCCGGTCCATAGGGAGTCCAATTTCTTTGATCGTCCTCGGCGAACTGTTTCGTCGTACAAGAGGACTTTTTCTCCTACCTTGAGTTTGATTTCTTTAGTCTTTTTATCATAATTTTCTTTGGTTTTTATTTTTTCGTTCTTTAGATGCTTCTTTGCAACTTGCTGTGAGGCGCGTAATTTTTCTTTCAATTCTTGCGCGTAATCATCGTATGTATACGTGGGCTTAGGCGGTTGCGACAATGTCGTCGGTAATGTTGCTCGGTGCCCGTAAATTAATTCGAAGGGTGCGAACGCTGTCGCCGTGTGCGGTGTCATATTATACGTAAACATCGCGTAGGGAATCCATGACGTCCTTCCATCATCGATTCGTATAGCTCCATGTCTAGTTTGTCTGCTCTAAGTCCGTAAGTTCGCGCGCTTTCACCGTTTTTCTGTTTTAGCGTGTTAAATTCAATTTGTACATGGGTCGTACTCTTTTTACTTGCGTAACAGATCTTTAATTCTCGTTTCAACTATGCGAAATCTCGAATTTTACGCGTTTGAAAGTCTAGCATCGCTCTGCCTTTTAATTTCGTGCATAATACTGCTCCTAATAGCGTTACTTCATCTAACGGGTCGATATGTTCTACTGCATATGTAGTCGCACTTAGAAATTCTTGTAATTTATTTGGCGATCCGTCGAATTCCGGAATCATTCCGCGAGCCTCTTTTAATGGTAAAAATCCGCGTCCTCTTCGATGTCGTACATCTTCGGGTATGGACTCGTACGCGGTTTCGGTTCTTTCTCCCGGCGGAGTTCTATGCTCATTGTTTTGTCGGGGTTGCGATCCTCTCATTTTTAAATCGTATATCTCGGCATGCATACTTCTAATTTCCCGTCTCATTTCCCGTCTCATTTCCCGCAATATGTCCCTAAGGTCGTCGGCTGCTTGAGCTTGCGCGTTTGATTGTGTCGCGTTTCTATTTGCTTCTTCTTGTAAACGCTTAATTCCCTCATCGATATATTCCGATGTGATGGGTTGCGATGCGGAAGTGTTTGAATTATACATGTCTCGAGTACGATAGATTTCGTCGGGGTCAAAGATACTTGAATCGTATGACGTTAGTGAGAATTCGCGGCGGTGTGTTAGTCTACTAGACGCGCTTATTGATGATTCGACATCAACATCTAGTTCTATATTATTCGCTATTAAACTGTTGTCTAATTCGCCGAATAAAAATTCGCGTTCGATTACAACGTTTGCTCCGAGTTCTGGTTCGGACAAATTCTCGCTTGAATTTAATTCATTTAGATTTCTTCGTACGTTATCGCGTATATCCCGGAGTGCTTCTACTGCTACTCTTATAGGGCTTACTGCGCTATTTCTAATGGCTCTATTCGCTGGTTCGCTAAATAGCCACGATTTATTCGCCACGCTTTTTTGTTGCGCGTTTCGGTTTTCCGACATTCACGCGTTTACAAATTTTTAATTGTTCGACTTACAAAAATACGATGAGCAGCATTGTCTCTCGTTCGGTGTCGGCCGTCGGGCGTCGATCGTCGCGTGCTGTTGAGATAGGTCGGTGCGCCTTCTCAGGTTCCGCTTATCGTTGTCGCCTCGATGTACCGGGTGACTCGAAGTTCCTGATGGACTTCCTTTTCCTCGGTTGTAATTGTTGACCGTTTGACGGAGTTTCCTTTGCTGTCTCTCGTTCTGTCGATTCCACGGAATTTTTCTTCCTCGTGGTTGTGGACCTTTGCCGGTGTCGATCTTGTTAGAGCTGGCGTATCCCACCGCTGCCACCAATTAATGTTGTGCCTCTAGCCGCTAAGGAAGAGGTCTTTAGGGATTTATACGCCCAAAGGATTAGGATCCACGCTCGAAATAAGTTTATTTTATTAATAATCTTTTATTACTTCTTAATTTCTTAATTATCTTTTTTTGATCTCTTTTCTAATTTTAATGCATTGCTTTACTCAGCTCTTTCTTAATCTTTTCTGTTTAATTTTATTGTTTTATCTTTTAATATATTGAGAAATTGGTTAGGTAACGACAGGTAGTAGGGGTAAAAAACCACCGCGTTTTGCTACGGGAAGCGTTCGTTTCCTTGTAGACGTCGTTACTTTCCTCTTGCTCTTCTTCCTCATGGTTTTCGCAGCCATACCCATTCCATGTTTCGTTTTCGCTTTCATGGCCACCCATACGGCCATCGCGGCGGCTTTTTCGCCGAAAGTCGAGTCTTTCGCCGCGAAGCGCTCGCGCGCTTTATCGGCGACGCGTCGATTAGCGAGATCGTCGTTTCGCGAGTACGCGACGTCGTGCTCGCGACAGGCCGCGTCTAGCGGATTAATACCTCGATCACCTCGCGCGAGTCGTTTCGCGAGATGGGTGCCCGGTCCGCAGAATTGATAGCCGGGTATGTGCAATTCGAAAGGAAGCACGTTTATCGCTCTGTTTAATAAACCAGTGCCGCCGATATCGCCGGTCACACCGTTCCGCCGCTTCGCGAATTGCATTCGCCGCAATCTTTAACGAGCGGTGCCGGGCCGTCGATGTGCGTTCGTTGCCAAGGACGATTGTAATGTTTCAGGCATCGGCGGTAGCGCTGCACTTCCGAGTCCGCTCTTATATGTTCGGACAATTTTTTCCACAATTCTTCCACGTAGCAACCGAAGTGCTTTAGCAAAATTATCTTCGGGATAAACCGCAACTGCTCGATGGAAACATCTCGATCTATCGCGCGCGATTCGCTACTGCACGATCGATGACGATCAATTCGTATATAAATAAAAAGTAGCACCTGTTTCGCGCAAGTGTGTCGCGCACGCGCGCAATGATAGAGAGATGCGTTTCGTACGGCAACCGATTGCGATAAGAGTGTCAAATCTCGACGGTAGAACGCGAACGCCGAATAACGCGGGGACGCGCAGACACGGTCGCCTGCTGCCGAGCGCCATTCGCTGCGTCGTTTGCGGTCCCTCTAATTGTGGTAAAACGAACGCGTTGATAAGTATGCTAGAGAGCCCGCATGGCATACGCTTCGAGAACGTTTACGTCTACTCGAAGTCGTTGCAATAGCCTAAGTATCAATATTTGGAAAATCTTTTAACACCAATGGAAGATATTGGTTATTTTACATTTTCCAACAACTCTGATGTTATTCCACCTAGCGAGGCGCTCCCGAACTCGATAATCGTGTTCGACGATGTAGCATGCGACAAACAGGAGGCGAACGAGAGAAGACGGCGAGAGAGATCGCTCGGACGCGAGCGTTTATTCGTAGAAAACACAGAGCATTGAAAACCGGCAAAATGAAGAACGAGATCGCTATGGAGAGCCGTTTTAAGCCGATCGTCGAACCGTTGCGGCGCATCGCCGAACGCGCCGAGCTAGACGAGATCGAGCGAGACGCGATCAAACGCGAGACGAATAAACGAGACGCCATCGACGTCGCGCCTACGATGACGGGTATCAAGAGAAAATGGGAGGAGGAAGAGCTGACCCCTGCGCGGGAAAAGCCTAAAGTGAAACGACTACGAGCGCGACGACGATTGGACGTTGTCTCTACTCCGTTAGACACATCTCTCGCCGAACACCGCGAAGTAGTTGAGAGAGATCCATTTACGCGAGGTAGGGAGGAGGTGTTCGAAACCGAGAATCTCGAATCGCCTTCGACGCTTGAAACATATATTAGACGAACTCTGCGAACTCCTCAAGATCGCGATATGCTGCACGGTCAGCTAGGACCGTTGAGACGTGAGTACGTTGGTGCTCTTCTCGGTGGGGAAAAATCAGACAAGATCGATCACGTCTACGGGGTGTACATCGGCGAGGACGGCGCGATGCTCGGCGACAAGCGATTCGACGTAGACGCTGATGACTCTATACTCATAGACGGAATCAGATATATCGGTACTCCCGGTTTGTACGAATTAATCTTCAAGAGACTTCCCGACGATCTTATATATACCGAAACCGATAAACTAACATATAAGAGTATATTGTTAACAACAAACGCTCACAGACGCAACCATGACGCTAGTAAAGCTGTTTTAGGAAATAAGGGATATAAATATAAAAACGTCATCGCTCCGCTTATCCACAATGACAGCGCGAAAAAGGCGGGCGCGGGTCGCATGCCATCAACCATGCGAGTCACGGGCGAAAGAGTCGATTACGTTCACTGGGACGATCCAAATGAATTAGTGGATCGCCTGCAATTACTCGATGCTTCGCGTCAAGCTGGCAACAATGCTCACGACAACGAGATTCTATCGATAATCGATGAGCTTCGCGAAACAGGCGCTATCGTATAAATCTAATCGTCGCGTCGACGGTCGCCGCAGTTGTACACGAGATGCGCGCGATATCGACGCGATGTCCGTGAGCAAATTCGGTATACCTCTGAAGAAACACTACGACGCGAAGAGAGAAAGATTACGCCCAGCTATCGAATCTTTGCGAAATTACGTGCGCGTTAACGCGCTGTGTCTGGGTTCCTCCGTCGACTACAACACGAGAGAACGCAAGATAAGACGCCTGGCCTCGCCGGAGGAAGACACCGACGCGACGAGCAAGAGTTACGTCGAACTCGCGTTACGCGCCGCGAGAGAGGACGAGATCGGATATCGCGAAAGCGTCGAGAGAATCACGTCGCAA
>NW_021852837.1:19011-23588 GCF_003651465.1 Formica exsecta | reverse complement strand
AAGATAGTGCGAGACTCTAAGCGGTGTCCGAAAAATTTGCAAACGGACAAAGGGAAGGAATTCTACAACGTCGAAGTGCGGAAGGTAACGGAGAAGCGTGGAATGAATCATTATTCGACGTATTCGGTGATGAAGGCGTCGATCGTCGAATGATTCAATCGCACACTCAAGAACTTCATGTGGAAGTACTTCACGCTTAACGGAACGTACAAATGGATCGACGCGTTGCCTCGACTCGTCGAAGAGTACAATGCGCGAAAACATCGTACTATCGGTATGAGACCTATCGACGTAACTCCCGCGATCGCTGATAAACTTTTAAGTACTGTATACAGCAACATAAAGATCGCAGCTCCGGCGAGATTCAAAATAGACGATCCGGTACGCGTTAGCAAATTCAAAACGATCTTCGAGAAAGGTTTTACACCCAACTGGACCACCGAGATCTTCCGAATAGCAAAGATACAACGAACCAATCCCGCGACGTATTTATTGAAGGATTCGCGCGACGAACCAATCGCCGGAGGATTCTACGAGCACGAGTTGTCACGCGTTTCCGATCCCGACGTGTATCTCGTGGAGAAAGTGCTGCGTCGAAAGGGCGACAAGATTTACGTAAAATGGCTGAGAATGGACGAGTCGCACAACTCTTGGATAGATAAATTAGTTGTATTATGATAACAATGTATTTTATTTAAAATGTAAAATTTTATTAGAAATAAACTGTTATTATTTATAAACTAAGCTGTTATTATTTATAAAATAGACAATATTATACTTATAGTAACAATAAGCTATACACGTTTTATCGATTAAAAAATAAAGTTTATTAGAATTTTCGATACAATATGTGATATTTTTCGCTTTACAACGGTATTCTATAATGCCCCCATGGTAAAGTATCAGTAGTTCCGGGTACGATGTATCGCTTGTCGTTGTACGGGTTGAGCGCGATCTTCGATTCCGACACCGTGTACACCTCGTGTAACTTGGATCTTACGCAGGACTGCTCGCGCGTTATCTCGATCTCTTATCGCAGACAGCGCGCGCGTCGAGATAGGAAAATTCAGAACGCGTGATCGTCAGCTCGCTCTTATCGAGATACGACGCTAATTTTTCGAGACTCGCGCTTAAAAACTTGAAGGAATCCACGAAACGGAATTTCACGCGTCTTCCGAACCGTCCCTCGTTCGATGCGTGTTCGATGTTCTTCATGAAGGAGATGTACGTTTCTTTCGTCAACGGTAACAATTCGACGCTACCAAGAAAAGCGTTAGCCACATCTTTGATAATGAAATGCGCGTCGTAGCCCGATAAATTGTAAAAGAATATAGGAATGACGTACGCTTCCTTATAATTTAGATTACAATTCGAATGCGCGGGACCTCTGTATCGTCCAGTCAGATGACTGTGATCGCGTACGCGAGTATCTTCCGGTTCGAACGGTCTCTCGCACACGTGACAATGCGTCGCGTTCTTGAATCTCTCCCATTCATCCGGCGTAAGATCCGTCATAGGCACATAGGCGTCGAGAATATTCCTCGCACTAATTGTCAGATTGTACAGTTCCCGAACGAACCACGATACGCAATTCTCACCGCGATAAATTTAGCGTCGTCGAACGCGCATCGCGCGTAATATCCCGCGCTATAGACCTTATGATGTTGAACGATGGACGTGTTCGATGTTCTCTTCTCCCCCTTCTTCTCTAGCGCGCATTCCAGATCGGCGTACACCACGAACGGTAGTCGCTCCTTTCTATTATGGTTGCGAAAATTTAACCACTTGTCGTCTTCGGTAGGAAGAACGATAGCGCACTCGTTCATTCTTCCGCAGTCCGCGCTGTGAGCCGATAAATTTTCGCTCGTTTGAAAATAATGCATGCATCTACAACATAACATCACGCGATATGCGCTTCCGCCGTCGCGACGTTTCGCGCGCTCTCGAGAAGATCGCGCTCTTCCATCGTTTCTTGATCTTTTACTAATTCTTCAATGGCCGCCAAGATTTTTTACTATTAAGCCATGTATCTTCCTCGTCGTACTCCTCAATGTAAAATAAGGCTCTCGTATCGCACCCACTGCACCAATGATTCGATGCCTTAAAAATTTCGTCGATGAGATCGCACGCGCGCACTATCTGGCTGAGCACCGTTTTTTTTTACGTGCGTCGATATACTTCTCGCAAAACTCGGTTCGCAACCCCTGCAATATCTCTCTTCTTCCTCGTGATAGTATCCGTTATCGAATTCGCAACCAAACTTGTAGAAGCAATGCACAACGTGATTAACCTCCCACGAAAATTTGGGAATACCGTATCGCCACTTCCAATTGCGGTAAAGTAAATAGCGGTCTGCTCCAACGTCCGCGAAGGGTTCGTCGAATGACGCGACGCTCGCTTCTCGAACGAGTTCTTCGGAAAAATCGATTTTTTCTATACAGTATAAACAATTCTTTATGTAATATTCGCGCAATTCGTTCTTTAAATAATTTGGTATTTCTAATACCCGTATATCTCCGATATTGTTAACACAACTATTCACTACTCTTCTGGTTAGTGTCGTTAAAGTATTCGGTGTATGCTTCATTGCGTACGTCGCTTCGAAAATATTTTAGAATAAACTAATATTTTATAATCGTCGCGATCCTTTTATAGTAGCAAAGATGACAAATCGCAAACCCCCGGTCCCCGCCCTCTGGATATCGAATAGAGATAAAACGACGCCCGCATCACCTAATATATTAAAACAACGCATCCCTTCATACAGCACATCTATTAATATTATATTATAAAGCGCGCCTTTGTATCTCTGTACTGTTACAAATAAAAACGCTCTCCTTCGAAAACCTCTCTTTCTTCGACCTCCGTCTATTCGAGCGATAACCTCGACGTCGACCTATCCACCCATCTATTTCTAGATCCACGCGGTACGCGCGACGAGTCTCGTATCGCGCCGAGGTTCGCCCGCGATATTTTATCATCTAATAAATTTCAATTTTGCGTATTTACGTGTTCATCGCGACTCCCCGGGTTCTCGGGTCAGAGATAAAGCGACGACCGCGACGCGTCGATCGGAAAAATCGATCGGTAGGCACAACGATGACAAGCGTGTCTCGTATCGCGCGAGAGAAAATAAAAACGCTCTCCTTCAAAAACCTCTCTTTATTCGGCCTCCGTCCATTAGATTTTATGGAAAAATTTTCGCTACATTCGCTAATCACGATTCGCACGATACATTCCTAAACTATAAAGAGTTTGCTGTTGCGCATAATAATCGAATATCACCGCTAATCGCAAGATGTTCGCTGTTTCGCCTATGTAATAAATAGGTATCTCGGTTAACGAGATGTTCGTTGTTTATATATTACGATTGAAGTCTAATTACCATGCGCAGTTTTTTCAACGCTATAACCACGCAATACCCTGATCTATCCATCGATCTATTTCTAGATCCGCGCGGAACGCACGACGAGTCTCTTATCGCGCCGAAGTTCGCGATATTTTATTATCTAATCGTTTTCAATTTTGCGTATTTACGTGTCACGGTTCATCGCGACTCCCCGGGTCCTCGGGTCAGAGATAAAGCGACAACCGCGACGCGTCGATCGGAAAAATCGATCGGTAGGCACAACGATGACAAGCGCTTCTCGTATCGCGCCGAGGTTCGCCGCCCGCGATATTCTCTCGTATCGTCGTCTTCGATGTATCGTACTTACGTGTCACGGGTCATCGCGACTCCCAAGGTCGGAGATAAAGCGTAGACCGCGTCTCGCGTCCTTAGCGCATCTGACGCGATAACGCGATCTCTCGACCCGATTTTATCACTCCCTCCCTTCCCCTCACCCCTCTCGCACAGCTCGAGCTCCGTGGCTTCTCCGACCCCCCCTCAACCCCGCTTCCCCTCTCACCATACGTACTCCCCCTTTTCTTCCCCCCTGCCCGACATGCCTTCCTCAGATATCTAAGTTTCTCACTTTATCCGCATGTTCGCTCTCTCACTCTTACGAGAAGTTTCCAAAGCAAGGTGGGTTAGATCCGGCCATACTTCCCTACTTACTAGAAATATAAATTATATTATAAATATTATATGCTAATCTTTTTTCACATGTTGAGTAAATACAAAAGAAACGATAACTTGTCATAATAAAAATATTAAAATGATGAGACTGTTAACTATTCAGACATTGATTGGCAAAGAAATATTCTTGGGATTTAGTTTCACTGCACCATTTCAGGAAACACATAATGCTCATCATTGTTGGAAATACAGGCGTTACACGATTTTAAGAAGGCTTTGTAAACGTGTTTAACCCAAGATTAATGGGATACACCTGCGGGTCTGATATCTTGGATATGTCCAATAACCAAAGAATCTGGACAATTAAACAGTGAAATGCTTATTTTAAAACATATGAAAAGAATATTTATATTAAAAATGATTTATAATATATATTTTTTATATACGTTATATACATTATGTTCAAAATTGAATCATTAAAATGTCGTTTCTAAATTTCGCCGTTATATTAAAACGATTGCCTCAGAAAATAAAACACGAGCGAGAACAAACAGCGTCG
>NW_021852837.1:0-18998 GCF_003651465.1 Formica exsecta | reverse complement strand
CTGCCTCGCGCCAAGCAACATCCGGCGTCCGCGTGCAAGATATCCGTTCTCGCGAGAGCTTCTAGCAAGAAGCTCTTAATCAAGATTTCCGAACCGCGAAAAAAGGGCAGTCATTAACAGGACATTTTGAAGATTTCCGTCGGAATCGCGGAATACGTGCCGTCGCTCGCTCCTATTCTTCAAAATAAAGGGAACATTACTAACAATCTGCACTCGATTCTTTTCTCAATCTCCTTATCCTCCAGCGGATCTACGGATTTGCGTTACACACCGCTTCTCGCTCATCTCTGAGCGTTTCTTAAGATTCGGGCGATCTCGTCGAGATCGACTCCCGAACACATATGAAAAATCAATATATTTATAATATATTTATTTCTTTTTATACGTTACTTACAAGATATTTAGTTTATCACATATTCTTTCTCTTCTTTCTATTCAGCATTAGTGATTGCCTTTTAGTTTAATGAATATACATCTTTTTTTTAGGATTAATTATCTCGATTGTGAATACCTCATCCTATTAGTTTATATATTCTTTATCTAGATATCGTTTTAATAAGAAACTTATTCTGAAAGATAAAAATATATACTTTATTATAAACCAGTTCTAATATATTTCATATTAATAAAAATAAATTTAAATAAGTGTATACTCACAATACATGGTACATGATATTGACGCATCCTCGAGACGCACAACGAACGATTTTCTTCCTTCTTCTTCCTTGGACTTCTGCCCCTGGATAGCCAGTATGATTCACTCACAGTGCCATAAATTAATTTGAAATTAGTTAAATTTGAAAAAGCAGCTTAAAATTTTGGGAGTTTTCCGTTATAAACGTAGTAAATTGAATCTACGTAGTAGGTTGAAATATTTAGCAAAGCGTTCGAAATAAGAAATTTTCTATACGGCCGAACACAATACTTATTACAGTTGACCAAGTATTTAAGACATGAATTAATATACGCTCAAAAAATAGGGTTTAAACAAAGAACACGCGCTGTAACACGCTTTAACAGATTTGTTCCCGTCCGCACATGAAAACTCATGGTAAACGAACGATCGTCTCGCTACGTCACCATGCTTTCGCATCAACGATATTTCAACCCCGAGTTACCTGTAAATCAGATAGGCGATCACACACTATTGCGAGGCCAACGACTTTTCGTCACTAAATTCTCAAGATATCTTACATTAGATATATTACAAATGTAATCCCAACAATCAGAGATAGGATTATATACAACAATTTCATTATTAATTAATTATTAATTAATTGTTTTATTATTCATATCATATTTTTTTCTTTTCTTGGTATTTATTACCAAACAAAAATAGATTTCCATATAAAATTTGTAGTTAACCATATATTCTTTCCTCTTAGAAATAATTGTACAGACAGCATATATATATTAATTAAAAATACGTTTCTCACTTTATCCGCATGTTCGCTCTCTCACTCTTACGAGGAGTTTCCAAAGCAAGGTGGGTTAGAACCGGCTATACTCCCCTATTCTAGTAATACTTCTAATAAGTATGGTCTTATTACGAGATAAAGAAATTTTATAACGTCTCTCTTATAACTAGGATCTTTATTGGAGATATCAGTTTCATTATTCTTGCGGTGATCGGTTTGATAGTATATCTCAACAAATATAATCCAATATAATAAATAATACAGTATAATATTTACAATAACCTATAGTTTGGGAATGTATATCAACTTAAGGAATAAAAGAACATACAATATAATTTTGGCATAATAGCAATTCTTTGAGCATTGTAGTCTAGAATTTATGTATTAGACTTATCAATCGCAAGTTTTTTTTTTAGAAATTTCGTTGCACAATACATCTGATTTATTTGTATTGTTACGTCCAGACTCGGGGAAAAATGAGTCGACTGTGTTTTAGTTCGCGGGTGTTACATTAATACGGAGGACATCAGTCAGAAATGCAATATTATTGTTAAATTTAGATTCTGACTGGGTGATACAATGTGATGATTTAATTAAATAAATAAAATCAAACAAAACATGTGTACATGTGTGAGTGAAAAAGGAAATATGGAGTCATGGAGAGGGAGAATGAAGGGAGATATTTCAGTTTACTTTAATCCTGGTAGGATGAAGCGGATTCTAAGTCGGGTAGTTCATTGCAGAACTCCTCTATAGCTTTTACAAAATCTGCTTCTGAAAGTGCGGGGAAGATGGGGGTGAATTGTTCAAGAGGATAGTGGATAGGGAGGAGAAGGAACGTGGGGAAAGCGGAGGTTTGGTCGCTGAAGTGATATAGTCGGGGAAGTAGATGGGGGAGTAACTGGGGGAGGAGTAATCTGGCGAGGAAGGGAGAGTAGGTTCGGCGGATACGTGTGATGATTTTTTACTGTGTGTAACGCAAAATTTGCATGTTACCGGCGCTCGAGCCCTCCGACTCCTGCGAATTGCTATTCGGCTGGATGTTATGGTAGTACCTGATCTGGTTTTCACTACGAAACCAGAGTAAGTATAATGTAGCGCTTATTTATTGCGAGGGTTAATGGTATAAATGAAATTTTCGTGAGAATTTTATTATCTTTTCGGTATCAGCTTTTTATTCCGCTGGAGAATTCTACTGCGAGGGTATCTACTGGTTTTTATTTATTTTTAGGCGACCGGTGCGGTTTCGTCACCGGTCTCTCGCGTCTTTCTCACGGTTACTTGTAGATATAGATATTGACAAGTGACTAAATGTTTAAGGAATGTGTGACGCAAGATGCTCTATTTACCGAACGACTCATTTCTATTACCAATCGCTTATCATTGCCGCAACATCGCGGAAGGGAGGAATCGTGGAGTTGCCAGGACGTAACACCCCCGGCCTTAGACAAATGTTGGGGAGAAGCCCGACATTTGCAAAAAATTAAATAGATTCCTTCCTTTCGCAGTTAACTAAAGTATCCTAATTGTATGTGGTTTTCGGGCATGCTGATTTGTTTATTAAGAAGGAGGAAAGAGAAGGCGACCACCAAAACCCCTTCCTTCTTTCCTTCGTCCTTTTTTTATATTTTTAGTTAATTATTATATTTTATGTATATGAATTTAATATAAAACTATCTTTTCTTATGCGTGCCCATTTTATGGCGTAAAAAAAGGAAACCGTATGTGTGTTGCAATGTTTACCTGACCATTATTGATAAGGTTGGGTCTTCGGCTGGAGGTTTTATTGCCCTGTGAGAGAGATAGAATATTCTTTTCTTTCTTCTTCCCTCTTGTGTTGTTGGTGTCGTCTGAACAGCATATGTTCTACTTGTCGGGAAGGTTTTTGATATTTGGTTTGGATTCTCGTTCATTACGAGCAATTAGCCATTGACTAGGATTCCATGTTGGATCCCATAGTAGAATGTCCAAGCTTCATTTGCCCAGAGCTGAATTAAAAGTAGATTTGCTGATAGATATGCAATGATGACTTGTCGATCGACAAATGCTGGAATAGTTTTTTTTTTATATGACATGTTATACATGTATATATATCTCTCTCTTTAGCTTGCTGATATTAGTTGGCACCCCCCTTTTGTAACCATTGGTCAGGTAACACTGTTCTAAAGTGTTAGAGAAGATAGTTCTGTTTTTTATATAAAAGCAATTTTATTATTATTATTATTATTATTACTACAATAGTATACATATATATGAAAATTACTATTATTATTAATACTATAGGATATATATATTTTTAATTTTATATATGTATTTTTGTGTAATTAGTCTATGTAAAAAAGGTGGTTAAATAAAAGGCTCCTTCTCATTTTACAAGTGGGGAAATACGTCTGCCGCGGCGTCATCGATGAGTCGCGCGTGCCACAGCTGGATTAATGAGTCCCGCAGGTTGTGGACCCCTTCGGTATTCTCATTGTAGATCATCAGTTTTACCATGACTTCTCTTTCACCCAGAGGATGGATAATCTGTATCCATCCCTCTTGGCGATCTCCGAGAATCTTGCACAGCAGTCGCGTTTTTTCGGGCCATTCCGTAGCTCTTCTTGGTCAGGTAACACTGTTCTAAAGTGTTAGAGAAGATAGTTCTGTTTTTGCTAGTTAGTTAATGTAAAAATAGAATACGGTGATATTATAAAATATGCATGATAGTAAGATCGTAAATAAAAAAATTTCTTTTTCCCCCTTTTTTTTTGAAATTATAATGAGAGAAATTATTGTTACCGTGTGTGAATATATTTTTTCTTTTTTTTTCAGCTAAAAGCATTTATTATTATTATTATTATTATTATTATTACTACAATAGTATACGTATATATGTAAGTATTCTCATTGTAGATCATCAGTTTTACCATGGCTTCTCTTTCACCCAGAGGATAGATAATCTGTATCCACTCCTCTTGGCGATCTCCGAGAATCTTGCACGGCAGTCGCGTTTTTTCGGGCCATTCCGTAGCTCTTCTTACTACGGGGCCCGTGTGCGCCAAGCCGCATTTGATGCTCTGCCATGGCAATTCCCGGAATCTGTCCTCCAGAAAGTATACTTGGCCCATCGGTTTCCAGACTGCCATGCCCCAGTCCCGCAGAGATATTTTTACCATGGACGTCGCTGTGTTTACTCTTATAATTAGACCGTGTTGCCAGATGTTTTTTATTTGAATGACGCACGGTTCATCTTCCCTCAAGTCTTCGGGCCAACAGTGGAGGTAGTGACTTCGTCGGTCCATCCGGAAGTTGAGCTCTTCGATGAGCTCTACTAGGTCTCCCTCTCCGTTTTTCAGTTGGACCCAGAAGAGTAATGGGGACTCTGCGCGAGTTATCCGTACTTCCAATCGTCCGCGGGTTAACTCGTGGGTGTTGATGTTCTTGATTTCCATTTTCTAAAAATAGGTAAGACTAGTTTGATATAATTGGGAAGGTTTTAAGAGGGGCCCACTGGTTAAGTTGATGATACATTGGTGTAGTAATAAATTTCTATAAAGTTCGTTTATTTAAGTGCGGACGTGTTTCTCTACATATACGAATTTAGAATTTATATAAGTAAAAATATCGAGATTTGAGATTCCAGATTGCTTCTTAAAGACAGTGATACCGCGTACGGTCTCGAAAATTAATAGTTTAGGATGCTCTGTTGTTATTAATGAATATCCACATGTATTGTATTTTCCTTTGCTAGTCAGTGCGAATACCGTGTCTTGTGTGGTTAAAGAGTAAACTGTTTGCGGATGATCTTTATCTTTATCGACTATTTTGTATGCGTACCCCTCGAATAATATTCCGAAATTATAAAGTTTGCAAGTATCGGTAGGTACTGGATCCCAATACGTATCTCCTCCTTCTACATCTGTACAATGTGTGGAGCCAAATTTACATGCTACACCCGACCTGAATTGCACTCGATTAGTGTTTATTTTTACGTCTACTATATAATCTTGTAGTGTAATTCTTACGCTTGCGAGTACTATTACGTCTGTCCATGTTCCATAAGGATCGAAATATGCTCCTGCGATACAGCCTTCGTCGTTGTCCACACTGCCAGCGAGTGTTATTGGACGTGTTGTGGTTTGATTCGATTTTAAGCCAGTTATGTAAGTGTTTGCCATTTGATAGGTACCATAATCGTGCATTCTTCTGCATATATCGCGAGGTATTTCTTCTATGTATGAATACTTTCCGTTATATACATCCATGGTGTGAGAGAACATTCCACATTTTTTTATTAATCGGTCAATTTCAACTTTACACTGTATTACTTTCACAGATTCGAATTCGTTAATTTGGAGCAATTGTATATATACTTGTTCACGTTTAACATTTTGCGGTGGAATGTCACACTCTTCGATGGTTAATAAAGATAGTGTCGTTAGATTTGCTGAAGAAGATCCGCAGTCATACCCTATTATTCCAAGAGTTTGATAAATTTTTATTAGCACTACCAGTATCGCAATTAGTCGCTTAATGTTGAGGTCCATCTGAAAGTTTACATAATTATTTCTTTGATAATTATTCCTTGTCGGTAGGTTTGATATATGAAATTCGTAAGCGGTTAGGATGTACAACTCGGCTATTTTTCTTTATTCTAATTTTGACGTTATTTTTATTAAAAATTTCTAGAACTTCGTGAGGCCCAGTATATTGATCTCCGAATTTACCCGGTTTTGGACCTTTTAATAAAAATACTTGATCTCCCGGTTTAAAAGTTTGTGGGTTAATTTTTCTATCGTAATAATTTTTTGATTTAATTTTAGCTTGAATAACGTTATCGCGTGCATTTCCCTGAATTGCGTGAAGTTGAGTTACAAGATTTATTAAATACTCATCGTAATTTGCTAATTTATCCCCAGGAGGTAGAAGTTCGTTCGATGGAACACGTGCTATCTTTCCAAAAACCAATTCATATGGAGTGTGCTTTGTTGCTTCATGTACGCTCGTATTATAATTAAACATGGCAAGGCTAATCCATCTATCCCATTGTTTTTGTTCATTCGCGTATTGTTTTAAATATTCGCCTAATGCGTGATGTGATCTTTCTAATGATCCGTTTGATTGAGGATGGAAGGCTGTTGTGCGAAATTTACGAATTTTAAATAATTTTGCAATTTTCTTTATCAGATCGCTAAGGAAATTTCTGCCTTGATCCGTTAATATTGCTTTTGGTGCTCCAAGTACGCAAATAAATCGATCTACAAAAGCTTCTGCGATGGTTTCGGAAGTTTGATTCGGTAATGGTATCCCCATGCAAAATTTAGTTAATTGATCTTGTAATGTTAGAATATATTCGTTTCCCCTTTCAGTTTTAGGTAAAGGGCCTACGATATCCATGGCTACTTTATCAAAAGAAGATCCTGGTGTGTCTGTGATTATCATTGGTTGTTTCGTTTTTACTCGTACAAGTTTTTTCAATTGACATTGTAAACATTGCTGTATATACCGTTGAACATCTGCTTTCAAGTTTTCCCAGTAATAATTATGTTTTATTCTGTTATAAGTTTTTGTGACTCCCCGGTGTCCTCCCGTCGGTAAGCAATGCATTTCACTGATTATAACGGAACGTAAATCTTTCGGTGGATATTTAATTAGTCCGTGGCAAATAATAACTTTAGTAGGAGCGTCGGTGAATATTGATTGTATATGTGATTTGACGTCATTCCATGGAACATTATTAATAAACTCGGTTTTTGCAATACTAAATGTTTCTAATTTTAAATCTTCGGTTATTTTCCGTAAGTCTGTTAAGATTTTAACAATTTGTTTAAGAGTAACCGTAGGGCCTTCTCGTTGTTCTTCGCTGACAGGTAAAGCCACATGATAATGATTTTTATGTTTTATGGCCTTAACCTTTCCTAGAACAAGGGATCCTAGATTTGGAAGCTCTTTTCTTTCGAAAAGTTTTTGTGAGCCTGAATCTAAAGATCTTCCTTGGGTGTCAACAAAATATACTATATTATCTTTTCGTAAAAATAATAATTCTCGAGAGTCTATGACATTACCATGAGTTGTTCTATTTTCAATAAATGCAGATTTCGTTTTTCTTGATTTTAAATTTTTGTTAATAATATTTTGTTCGTTTTCTTCTTCGTCTTCTTTTTCACTGTCAGAAATTTTATCAGGCGGATCATTTCTTTCTTCGATTTCTTCGATCTCTCCCTCGTCACTATGCAATTCGTTGATTATTTTATTTTGCTCAATACTTTGCCTTGCAGTTCGGCTTCTCGTTTGAATTTTATTTTGTTTAGGAGGATCGTGTATTAAAGCTTTTTCGGTAATTGATAAATAATCTGGTTCGTTTAATTCTGTTTGTGTAAATGGAAGAGTATCGTTATTGTTATTTAATAAATCGCTTTCAGCTATTATTTCTTCGTTTTCTTCCATATCGGAAAGATATAAATTGAAATCGTCATCTCCTTCTTCTTCTTCTTCGCTATCGGATTTTTCTAATAGTTCGGCAATTAATCGTGCATCTTTAGGGTTATCTGGGTTTAAAAGTTTCTTGTTTTTTATAATTTTACAATCTATTTCTTCGATATTTACAGGATTTCTGGATAATGCGTCTGCGTTTACGTTTGTTTTTCCCGCTTTGTATACAACCTCATAATCATATTCTGCTAATTTTAATCTCCAACGAAGTATTCGCATATTTGCGTCTTGTGCGTTTTTAAACCACATCAATGGTTTATGATCTGTAACTAAAGTGAATTTTCTTCCGTATAAGTATGGTCGAAAATGTTTAACGCAATATACAATAGCTAGTGCTTCTTTTTCGTATGTATCGTATTTTAATTCATTATCTGTTAAGGTTCGTGAGGCGTATGCTATCGGTAGGTCTTTGTTTATCTCTCCTTGTGATAATATTCCTCCGACGGCTATTCCAGATGCATCGGTCGTTAAAATGAATGGTTTAGAAAAATCTGGGTATTGCAGTATTGGTTCTTCGCATAGTTTTTGTTTTAAAATTTCAAAAGATTCTTCTTGCACAGATGTCCACTCGAAGCGGGTGTCGTTTTTTAATAAATTTGTTAATGGTTTGGCAAATTTTGAAAAATTCGGTATAAAGCGTCTATAATATCCTGCAAGTCCTAAAAATTGTTTAATATTCTGAGGTGTTTTAGGTCTTGGAAAGCGTTGTACCGCTTCTAATTTTTTCGGATCTGGTTTTACTCCGTCTTTACTGATTACATGTCCCAGATAAGTTACCTCTCTATTTAAAAACTCACATTTGTCTGGTTGTAGTTTTAAATTAGCTTCTCGAAGACGTTCCATTAAAGCGTTGTATTTTCTTTCGTGTTATTCTAACGAGGTTGCGTAGATAACGATATCGTCCATATAAACAAATAATTCCTTGCCTTGTAACCCAGTTAACACTAAGTCCATTAGGCGCTGGAAAGTAGCCGGAGCATTTTTTAGACCGAACGGCATTCGATCAAATTCATACTGTCCAAAAGGAGTATAGGTAAAGATATCGAGATTTGAGATTCCAGATTGCTTTTTAAAAACAGTGGTACCGCGTACGGTCTCGAAAATTAATAGTTTAGGATGCTCTGTTGTTATTAATGGATATCCACATGTATTGTATTTTCCTTTGCTAGTCAGTGCGAATACCGTGTCTTGTGTGGTTAAAGAGTAAACTGTTTGCGGATGATCTTTATCTTTATCGACTATTTTGTATGCGTACCCCTCGAATAATATTCCGAAATTATAAAGTTTGCAAGTATCGGTAGGTACTGGATCCCAATACGTATCTCCTCCTTCTACATCTGTACAGTGTGTGGAGCCAAATTTACATGCTACACCCGACCTGAGCTGTACTCGGTTAGTGTTTATTTTTACGTCTGCTATATAATCTTGTAGTGTAATTCTTACGCTTGCAAGTACTATTACGTCTGTCCATGTTCCATAAGGATCGGAATACGCTCCTCCGATACACTCTCCGTCATTGTCTACGTTGCCGGCGAGTGTTATTGGACGTGTTGTGGTTTGATTTGATTTTAAGCCAGTTATGTAAGTACTTCCCATTTGGTAAGTACCGTAATCGTGCATTCGCCTGCATATATCACGGGGTATTTCTTCTATATATGAATATTTTCCATTGTATACATCCATGGTGTGAGAGAACATTCCACATTTTTTTATTAATCGGTCAATTTCAACTTTACACTGTACTACTTACTTTCACAGATTCGAATTCGTTAATTTGGAGCAATTGTATATATACTTGTTCACGTTTAACATCTTGCGGTGGAATGTCACACTCTTCGATGGTTAATAAAGATAGTGTCGTTAGATTTGCTGAAGAAGATCCGCAGTCATATCCTATTATTCCAAGAGTTTGATAAATTTTTATTAGCACTACCAGTATTGCAATTAGTCGCTTAATGTTGAGGTCCATCTGAAAGTTTACATAATTATTTCTTTGATAATTATTTCTTATCGGTAGGTTTGATATATAAAATTTGTAAGCGGTTAGGATGTACAACTCGGCTATTTTTCTTTATTCTAATTTTGACGTTATTTTTATTAAAAATTTCTAGAACTTCGTGAGGCCCAGTATATTGATCTCCGAATTTACCTGGTTTTGGACCTTTTAATAAAAATACTTGATCTCCCGGTTTAAAGGTTTGTGGGTTGATTTTTCTATCGTAATAATTTTTTGATCTAATTTTCGCCTGAATGACATTATCGCGTGCGTTTCCCTGAATTGCGTGAAGTTGAGTTACAAGATTTATTAAATATTCGTCATAATTTGCTAATTTATCCCCAGGAGGTAGAAGTTCGTTCGATGGAACACGTGCTATCTTTCCAAAAACCAGCTCATATGGAGTGTGCTTTGTTGCTTCATGTACGCTCGTATTATAATTAAACATGGCAAGGCTAATCCATCTATCCCATTGTTTTTGTTCATTCGCGTATTGTTTTAAATATTCGCCTAATGCGTGATGTGATCTTTCTAATGATCCGTTTGATTGAGGATGGAAGGCTGTTGTGCGAAATTTGCGAATTTTAAATAATTTTGCAATTTTCTTTATTAGATCGCTAAGGAAATTTCTGCCTTGATCTGTTAATATTGCTTTTGGTGCTCCAAGGACGCAAATAAATCGATCTACAAAAGCTTCTGCGATGGTTTCGGAGGTTTGATTCGGTAATGGTATTCCCATGCAAAATTTAGTTAGTTGGTCTTGTAATGTTAGAATGTATTCGTTTCCCCTTTCAGTTTTAGGTAAAGGGCCTACAATATCCATGGCTACTTTATCAAAAGAAGATCCTGGTGTATCCGTGATTATCATTGGTTGTTTCGTTTTGACTCGTACAAGTTTTTTCAGTTGACATTGTAAACATTGTTGTATGTACCGTTGAACATCTGCTTTCAAGTTTTCCCAGTAATAATTGTGTTTTATTCGGTTGTAAGTTTTTGTGACTCCACGGTGTCCTCCCGTTGGTAGGCAATGCATTTCACTGATTATAACGGAACGTAAATCTTTCGGTGGATACTTAATTAGTAATAATAACATAATAACTTTAGTAGGGGCGTCAGTGAATATTGTTTGTATATGTGGTTTAACATCATTCCATGGGACATTATTAATAAATCGCAATACTGCAATACTAAATGTTTCTAATTTTAAATCTTCGGTTATTTTCCGTAAGTCTGTTAAGATTTTAACAATTTGTTTAAGAGTAGCCGTAGGGCCTTCTCGTTGTTCTTCGCTGACAGGTAAAGCCACATGATAATGGTTTTTATGTTTTATGGCCTTGGCCTTTCCTAGAACAAGAGATCCTAGGTTTGGAAGCTCTTTTCGTTCGAAAAGTTTTTGTGAGCCTGAATCTAAAGGTCTTCCCTGGGTGTCGACGAAATATACTATATTATCTTTTCGTAAAAATAATAATTCCCGAGAGTCTATAACGTTACCATGAGTTATTCTATTTTCAATAAATGCAGGTTTCGTTTTTCTTGATTTTAAATTTTTGTTAATAATACCTTGTTCGTTTTCTCTTCGTCTTCCTTTTCACTGTCAGATTCTTTATCAGGCGTTTTTTACAAATTTGACATACTAATATCGCGATTCCTAAATCAATCTGTTTATTAACTTATTGAGATGTTTGTAAATATTTCTAGCAGTTACTGCCTACATGCCCTTCCTTATAACAGATTTGACAAATTTCTTTTAGACTGTCAGTTTTCTGTCTACCTGAACTGTTATCTATTCCCTGTCGTAAATCTGTCATTTCTCGGAGCTCTCTCTCTCTATCCTTAAAGCGTCGGCTGCAGTTTCTTGTACATTTAATAAATTTCTTGCAACTCGTTGTTCAATCTCTGGTTTTAACCCTCTAATAAAGCACTTGCACATGTCCTTTTCTAATGATGCTTTAATATTTTGGTCAGACGACACGTTTCCCGAACTTCTATATGTTTCTAAAATTTGTTTTCCAAGAATCTTTACTCTATTTGCATAAGTAATTACATCTTCATCACCCTTTTGATATATACAACCCAATTCCCCTTGTAATTGATAAACGTTTTTTGCTGGTCCATAAATTTGTTTTAAATATTTAGTTAATTGAGAAACGCTATCAAAATCTTGACCTTGTATAGTTCGGCGAGCCTCCCCTATTATCCTGGTTCTTATTATTTTGGTAAACTGTGATTCAGCCTCACTAGGCAACATAGATTTTGCTTCTTCACATCCCTCGATAAAATAATTTAATGGAATATTTTGACCGTCAAAATAAGGGACGGCTTTGACTGCGTATTTCAAAGTAGCGAAAGGATTATTTTGAGTCATTTTGCCGCCGGTACCACTCGGGCCTTTCTTTTTTACGTATTTATTAAATTCAGGTATAATAGTCTTATCGCAGGAATCGACAAAATGAGACTTGGCCGCTGTTTCGCCAAACTTTTTTTCGAAATCTTTTTCAATTACCGTTTCGTCTAATGAAAAATTAATGTTTATAGTAGTTTTATTAGGAGTGGAAGTGTGATGTGTCGTTTACTTTAATCCTGTTAAGATGAAGCGGATTCTAAGTCTGGTAGTTCATTGCAGAACTCCTCTATAGCTTTTACGAAATCTGCTTCTGAAAACTGCGGGGAAGATGGGGGTGAATTGTTCAAGAGGATAGTGGATAGGGAGGAGAAGGAACGTGAGGAAAGCGGAGATTCGGTCGCTGGAGTGATATAGTCGGGGATGTAGATGGGGGAGTAACTGGGGGAGGAGTAATCTCGCGAGGAAGGGAGAGTAGGTTCGGCGGATACGTGTGATGAATTTTTACTGTGTGTAACGCAAAATTTGCATGTTACCGGCGCTCGAGCCCTCCGACTCCTGCGAATTGAATATGAAGATTTGATTAAATAAATAAAAAAAAACAAACAAAACATGTGTGCGTGTGTGAGTGAAAAAGGAAATATGGAGTCGTGGAGAGGGAGAATGAAGGGAGATATTTCAGTTTACTTTAATCCTGTTAAGATATTGACAAGTGACTAAATGTTTAAGGAATGTGTGACGCAAGATGCTCTATTTACCGAACGACTCATTTCTATCACCGATCGATTATCATTGCCGCAACTTCGTGGAAGGGAAGAATCGTGGAGTCGCCAGGACGTAACAGTATTAATATTTGTAACTATTGTCTGCAACAGCTCTTTATTGTCTGCAATAATGAGAAAGTTGTTTCTATAATATGTTTAAATATATACGTTCATCACTATACTTGGCTTTTGTAATATGATTTAGTAATAGTATAAACGTAGCTAACTTTGCAAACATAATACACCATCATAAAATTCGACTATTGCGTACATATTAGATCAATAATAATTAATATAATGGCTAATGAAACTGTAAAGAAACTCTTTATATAGCTTAAATATAACTTTAAAATTGTAGGAGCATAGAAGATTGATGAAAAATATCCAGATTAATCTATCTCGCAAAGTATCTATACATACGCTATTTGGGCTATTGCTGTTGCAATAAATGTGATGCGATTTTCCTCTTACATACTTTTCTATTATAATGATATTTAAACATAATTTTATTATATATAAATTATTTTATTTATTTAATTTATACAACAAATTTTCTTTCACCCTTTCAAAAATGATTTTAATTAAAATAAAGTAAAATCCGAGTAAAATGAGGATCGGTGAAAGAAATTATTTTAATTTTTATTTCGCTCACAAAGCTTTCTCTATGAGGAAGCAAAAATTGAAAAATCCGCATGCTTAAAGCAGCTTAAGCTTTGTAAGATAAAATGATGAGGAAGCAATGTGCAAGTTTTTAATTTGCACAACTCTACTTGTTTTTATCTTTAATATGTTTTATATTTTACAGGCTGTGTTCCAAAATTGACTGCCAATGGAAAATTTTATAATATGCATTACGTGAACTAGACTTTCAGTACTGACAATGAATTTTGGAACACGGCCACAATACGTTATAATAAAGACTAGTGAATTTTCATATGGATCCTGAAAATCTTTTAAACAGCAGACTACGTAATAACGCACGTGCAGAAAAATATCTCAAGTGACCGTTACATTCATCGATATTCGATGTATACAGGGTGTCCGGTAAAGATTGTGCCAACGATCGTGAGCGTGTAAGTGAGCCGCCCGTCTGTTAGTGTGCGTCGCCGTAGCGACGGAGCGCTCACGTACACTACCAGGCGCGCGGCTAAAGGTCGAAGCTGATGGGCAGACCTTATTCAATAATAACTTCTTTTTTAAGCGTTATAGAAAAAAATGTTACAGGACTTTTCTGTTCAGTTTACTGTGCTCTTCCTTCTCACGAGCGTTGGCACAATCTTTACCGGACACCCTGTATATATAATGGACAGTGCATCCCGCCAATAGCACACATGGATGCTTTGTGAAAGAAAGTAATTTGGGTAGTCCCTTCAGTTTTCTTCTATAATTTTAAAATTCTATCTGATCTAATAATTCTATCTGTATTATAAAGTATTATCTGTGTAGTATAGTATTATTTTATCTGTGTTATATAGTATTTCTTAAAAACTTTATTAACCGTTTCATTAATCGTTATTTCAATTCTGATTGATATCTATCCTGATTTAATATGTACGTAATAGTCAAATTTTATGATGATGTGTATTATGTTTGTAAAGTTAGCGATGTTTATACTACTAAAAGTCATATTACAAAAGCCAAGTATAGTGATGGACGTAGATATCCCGCAACTATTATGGCAAAACACAGTAAGTTATAAAATACTTTAAATCGAGTAAAAATCGAGTAAATGTTCAGAATAACGAACATCTCACAAAAATATGCTCATTCGATAGCTTTTTATTTACAAAAGAAGATAGTATATATTGTGAAAGAAAAAAGTATCATAAAAAAATAACCAGAAAAATTATTTTCGGACTATATACAAAACTTAAATATGCTTTTCTGATCCAAAATTTATTTTGAAACCTTGCCCAAATACTCACATATTCTCTTCTCTAAGTTTAAAAAAAAATGTTTAAACACCGTATAGAAACAACTTTCTCATTATTGCAGACAATAAAGAGCTGTTGCAGACAATAGTTACAAATATTAATACAAATGAACCATATGTATTGTGCAACAGAATTTCTAAGAAACATGCGAGTGATAAGTCTAATAAAACAAATAAAAAAACTCCAGACTACAATACTCAAATAATTTATCATGACAAAAGTAATAAAAACAATAAGTCTGATGTCGACAATTCAAACATTGGTCGCCAGAATGATATTTTTGTGTCTGCATTTAATAGTGAGTATATATATTTACTTACACGCACTTCTGAAATAAAAATTTCTATAAATGTCATATGAAAATCTATTATATTTAGGAGATATTAATGTAACGATGGACTGTGATAATATAAGTGCTAATAATGATAAGACTGATATCTCCAATGCTGAATATAATTGTCAGACCAATGTTTCCGTACTTGCATCGAATAACGATAAGACTGATATCTCCAATGCTGAATATAATTGTCAGACAAATGTTTCCGTACTTGCATCAAATAACGATAAGACTGATATCTCCAATGCCGAATATAATTGTCAGACAAATGTTGCCGTACTTGCATCAAATAACGATGAGGCTGATATCTCCAATCCAGAACATTGTTGTCAGAAAAATGTCTATGTACCTCTACCTTGTGGTGAGTATAAATTATTTGGCATATTTACAATTATTTCTGGAAATGCGAATTATTATAAACGTTATATTGAAATTTGTTTTATTTTTTTAGTGAAAACTATCAAAACAGTAAATTTTGATGATATAAATAACAATGAGACTGATATCTTCAATGCTGATTATAATTCTCAGACAAATGTTTCCGTACTTGCATCAAATAACGATGAGACTGATATCTCCACTGTTGAATATAATTGTCAGACAAATGTTTCCGTACTTGTATCAAATAACGATGAGACTGATATCTCCAATCTAGAGCACAATTGTCAGAAAAACGTTCGTGTACTTGCATCAAATAACGATGAGACTTATATCTCCAATGCTGAATATAATTGTCAGACAAATGTTTCCATACTTGCATCAAATAACGATGAGACTGATATCTCCAATGCTGAATATAATTGTCAGACAAATGTTGCCGTACTTGCATCAAATAACGATGAGACTGATATCTCCAATCCAGAACATTATTGTCAGATAAATGTTTCCATACTTGCATCAAATAACGATGAGATTGATATCTCCAATCCAGAACACAATTGTCAGAAAAACGTTCGTGTACTTGCATCAAATAACGATGAGACTTATATCTCCAATCCACAACATAATTGTCAGAGAGAAGTTTATGTATCTACATCTTGTGGTGAATATTTACTTATTTCAAAATGCTCTTGTAAATATAGATTATTATGAAATGTACGATATGGAGATAATTTTTATATTTCTGTGTATTAGATGTTAATTCAAAAATATCTTCTGCTGAAGAAAGAGGAAATAATGATGAAATTGATATATACAATCAAAACTACGATTATAAAGAAAACGGTGAAATTCCAGTATCATATGGTGAGTATGGTAATATCTAAATATTTCTTTAAATATGATATATTATAAATATTATATATAAAGAAACTTTTGTGCTATTTTTTAGTATTCGATATCGACTCAACAATAAATTTGCTTAATCTAAATATTAATCATGGAAGTAATGCTGAAAACGAACATATGGAAATCTTAGTTCCTTGTAAGTAACAATTATTATATTGTAGAAAATTTTGCATATAATATGTTTAATATTGTAATATATGTACCTACTTTCTTACTTGTTACGGACCAAATGTAATACGATAGACAATATTTTACTGATTACAATAGCAAAACATGTTGTTTTATTTTTGTAATCAGTAAACATTAAAAAATTTTTTTTAATTTTAGTTTGTGGTATAAAACAATTTTTCTTATGTTTATAGTTGCATATGATGGATCCAAATCTGATAATATAGAGAAATGTGTTAAGAAATTAAGATATAGCACTACTGGTATGTATAAATCAAGCATATAACTAGAGAGATATCTGAAAAGTAAGGAGATCAATTGAAAACACGAAACACGATATAATAAATAAAATATTTCAGAAATATTATAATAGTACCGGCATAATACATATCGTTACTATTATTTTGTAACGTTAATCCCATTCAATATAAAATATTTGTTTTAATGTAGCACCAATGGTTTTCTCTCTGCAAAGAAGTTCTTTGAATATTTTTCGATAGTAATAAAATATTTTTAGATTATGTTGATTTTATTGCAAATAATGGTTTTTTACATTTTCGACATTCTTTATAATTACTTTTTTGCAAGTAATGTTTTTTACATTTTCGACATCCTTTATAAATAATTTTTTTTCGGATTATATATACCATCTAATTATATTTTATAAGAAATAATACTTATGTTTAGAAGAGCTATCGGAAGATGCAGGAGACACACGCATATTATCTATGTGTCAACAAGATGCCACGAATGAAAGAACTATCGATATTCTTACATCATATGGTGCGTATCAATTATTTTTTAGCTCTTATAGCTACTCTTCAGTTTTTTAAAGAAACAAATTGGATAAAGTAAAAAAATCGAGTAATGTTTACTAATAATATTCTTATTCTTTTTATAATATATTTAATATTTCTTTAAATATATGTTTAAAAAATTTGAATACCGCAACTCTGTTATTTTCTTAATAATTTTTTGCATCTTGATAGCATAGATCTGATTAATGAATATTGATGAATATTGAAGAAGCATACATTATACAGTATATTGATTGTATACAGGGTGAGTCATTTTAATCAACGCACGCAAATATCTCTTAAAGTAAGCAAGATGGAAAAAAATGTTTTATACAAAAGTTGTAGGGTTCAGAGGGGGACACATGATGAAAATATGGACTTGACCTTGAGTGACCTTTTCAAGGCCAAGTCAATGTGATCGATATTTCCTTAAATAAAACCCCCCATTTTTTATTACATATTCTTGTAGCTTATCTCGAAAGCTTTTCAAAACACTATAATAAAGTATTTTTTCATTAAGTACTTTTTGAGTTATTTTATATTTTAATCTGACATATTTTGATATAAAAAATAAAATATCTCGTAAAATATTTACCTTTCGATAATCTTACTGTAATATTTTTATGTACAGAATAATGAGACAAATCAATTAGTATAAAAAAAATAATTGTTTTTAAGAAAAAGTATGTAATTATTTACAATGTATTTTTTTAAACAATTATATGTTTTTTTCTTTACACTAATTGATTTGTCTTATTATTGTGTACATGAAAGTATTACGGTAAGATTATCGAAAACTAAATATTTTACGAGATATTTTATTTTTTATATCAAAATATGTCAGAATAAAATATAAAATAACTCAAAAAGTACTTAATAAAAAAATACTTTATTATAGTGTTTTGAAAAGCTCTCGAGATAAGCTACAAGAATATGCAATAAAAAATAGGCAGTTCCATTTAAAAAATTGAAGCTGACTTTCACGTGACTTTCAAGAAACTATTTAACGTCGAATTAATGACACCATCTTATGTCACCCTCGAAACCCTACAACTTTTGTATAAAACATTTTTTTCCATCTTGCTTACTTTACGAGATATTTGCGTGCGTTGATTAAAATGACTCACCCTGTATATATATTTTTTAACATCAACGGAATTGCATCCGTCACATATCAGAATCCGTTCTACATGTTTAACTAATTTTTTTTATTAGATAACGAGAACGAATGTAGCGATAAAGAATCAGAATATGTACCTTCAGAACAAAGTTCACATAATAATGAAAGTAGTGATACTATGCGGATTCTAAGCCAGGGGCTCTGAGGGGGGGAGGGGCGAGGGGGGAAGTCAGGACAAGGGGGTGACGTCACGGGGTGGGGTGACGTCACGAGGAGATGACGTCACGCGGGAGGGGGGGGTATGACGTCACGCGGGCGTATCGCGTCCTAACCGATAGGCGAGCGGTCCGCGGGTCCTAACC
>NW_021852836.1:0-251 GCF_003651465.1 Formica exsecta | reverse complement strand
AAACATATATTTTTATATGCACTTTGGTTAATTGAATTTAACAATGATAAGTTTGCGCCTTGACACCCGCGCCTGAACTCTTATCTGCCAGTTTTTCTATTTAAGTAGAATTACATATTATTCTTTATACTTTCTTTGCTAATAACTTTTTAATAAACAACGAGCGCCGGCTAAAATTTTCACAACATTCTTCAGGGTGATGATCTTGATAACGTAATTCAAAGTTATCGAAATCGAGAGTGGCTTCCTTT
>NW_021852835.1:0-583 GCF_003651465.1 Formica exsecta | reverse complement strand
TGTACAAAGTCCTCAATCATAAAATTCTTGTATTTATTCCAAATAATTGGTACATCAGTTGGAGTTCCAAAGATACAAATGTAGGCAAATAGTCCTCGAAGTTGTGCAGGCATATTTGATTCTGTTGCTTCCTCCAGAGTTTTTATCCAAAGATCATCAGCTTCTACCAATTTCCTTTCAATTGCTGCATCCTTAAACGTCTCATAAAGAACTCCATTTACAATTTTCAAATCTTCAAAACATTTAGCTCCAGCCACATGAAGTAAAAGAAGACGTAGATAAAATCTTTCAATATCTTTTATGCTTACTGTGTAAAGTCTTGAAATTATTTTGTCACCTCCTTTTTTACGTGGCTTCTAGTTAGTTTCTTTTTTATCATAAACATAGTGATAAAGAATATCTGTGTAAAGAAAATGCATCGCATTTTTATCAGATTGATTTAATTTGAACCATGCAGTCAACGTAGTATCTCGATTGAGCTCTTTTTGAGCAGCTTGCTCTTCATTTCCCACTCTGAAATAAACCATTTGACGATTAAGCAAATGAACTGCCAGTCTTATTACTGTGTGAGACTTCATAAACA
>NW_021852834.1:0-697 GCF_003651465.1 Formica exsecta | reverse complement strand
TTTAATAATATTAGTTATTTATTATTATTATTATTATTATTATTATTATTGTTATTATTGCATTATTTAAGAAAATTTTAGAAAATGTATAAATCTTTAAAAATAAAAGTATAAATATTTCTCTGTAAAAATATTTCATTTATTTCACAATCATTTTATGCAGGCAAATATATAAGAAGATATATGCGTATCTAATATATACCAAATATTTATTTCTACGTATTGTCGTAATCCGACCAATTTTTGTTTTGTTGTAACCCGACTAATTTCTCAATATATTAAAAGATAAAACAATAAAGTTAAACAGAAAAGATTAAGAAAGAGCTGAGTAAAGCAATGCATTAAAATTAGAAAAGAGATCAAGGAAAGATAATTAAGAAAGAGTAAAGTAATAAAAGATTATTAATAAAATAAAAGTAAGATACGTGACTAAAGAGAAGGAAGTTACGGTCAAGTTCTCGGAAGCTGAGTAAGCAACTGACGAGACAGCTGACGAGCGGAGCACGAGACATGCTCCGGTCAGGGACACCACATTCCTCCCTAATCAACGACCTAATTAATTAAGATATATAATAAGCGCGAGATGCACCGGCGCTCGCAACGCGCTCGCTACGCGCTCGCTCATATCAACAGTATATATCGTATGTATCGTGCCCGACTATTATAATCGCGACTAAGTAAAAGTGTACAAGAATCT
>NW_021852833.1:1738-2116 GCF_003651465.1 Formica exsecta | reverse complement strand
ATCTCTTCGTTCAAACACCGCGTGTAATCGTCGAATGTTATCGTTGAACACGTTGCGCATCGTGAACACGTTGCGGATACTCGAGATTGACTTCAAGGATGTAGCCTATAGACGAATCGAGCGCGATCGATGATGTATCAAAATCGGATAACCATCGTCGACCCATCGAAAATCTGCATAGGGCAAGGGTTGACACATTGCCCATCCATACAAATTATTTACATCAAAGTACGTGAGATACGTTGAAGGTTTCGATGGATCGTACGATTGCATATACTTGTTATTAGCATGTGCGTATCTGTTGGAACATTGACTCAAACCACCGCGTATTCCGCGTTCGATAAATAAAACCATGTCGATATCCGTAAGCAATTCGAA
>NW_021852833.1:0-291 GCF_003651465.1 Formica exsecta | reverse complement strand
TACATAAAAATAATATATTATAAATATGTTAACAATAATACATAATATTAAAGATATTATACAAATATAAACAAAATTGTAAACTTTATAAAATATACATATAATTTACAATAAATATACATATAATTTTAATTTACAATAAATATACGTAATTTTTATTTACAATAAATATACATGATTTTTATTTACAAAGGTATTTTATAATGTCCCCACGGTAGCGTGGTTTCGGTACGATATACCGCTTCTCATCGTACGGACTTAAAGCAATTATTGTCTCGCGAATAGTGTATA
>NW_021852832.1:0-700 GCF_003651465.1 Formica exsecta | reverse complement strand
AGAACATTCGTGCATTAACCTTGATGATACAGATGACTTAATTGTTAAAAAAATAGAAAAAGCAAAAACAGATTCAATTCTAGGCTTTGATTTTGCTACTTTAGAGTGCCGGCCAGAAATAAGCAATTTGATAAACATTTATTCAGTGCTTAGTAATTTAAATGTGGAAAAAGTGTGTGAAGAAGTGAACAAACATGACATGAAACACTTCAAAAAAGAGTTAGCTGATTTAATTATCAGTGTTATGTCACCCATACGTGAGGGGATGAATGATCTTTTAAAAGACCAATTCCATTTACATGAAATATTAAAAAAAGGTACAAAGAAAGCAGCAGAAATTGCAACCCATAATATAAAAGAAATCAAGGATATTATTGGATTTGCTCAATAGACCTCTTGCATAACCTAAGGAATCAATTCAAAATTGTAAAAACAGGCAATAAGGGAATGTTCGAAAAAGTGTGTCAAACCGCATTTTTAACTCAACTCAATTTTCAATCTACCAGGAAAGAAAATATCAAGTTGAGATATAGTTAAAGCCCAATTAGGATAGTCCAATTTTGCTCTGCCTTTTTTATAGCACAATATACCTGTTTGTACAAGTTAGTAAATGAGCCCTTAGTTTTAGTGAATTTTCTAATCTGTCTATGCAGTCCCTCAATAGGGTTGGTAGTATAAATTAGCCTCACGCGAACTTTAA
>NW_021852831.1:1958-2882 GCF_003651465.1 Formica exsecta | reverse complement strand
ATTGGTCAAATTTCAATCTTAATGCATAGTCTGATACGGGCTTTAGGAAATTGACCAATCACAATCAAGTATGAAAAGTATACTCGACTGTGATTAAATGCCGGTCTACAATAGGTGATTTAAGCTCTAAGCTTTAAGAAATTGACTAATCACAGTCGAGTATTGTCCTTATACTTGACTGTGATTGGTCAATTTCTTAAGGCTTAGGGCTTAAATCACCTATTGTGGACCGGCACTTATGGTTGAAATTCTTAAGTCTTAAGTCTTAGGCCGGATTCACACCCTGGCAGAAAAGCAGAAAGCGGAAAAGCAGAGACCAATCAGAACTCGCGCTGAAAAAACAAAATGTACTGCTTATTTTCAGCGCGAGTTCTGATTGGCTTCTGCCTTTCTAGCACGAGTTCTGATTGGCTTCTGCTTTTCTGCTTTTCTGCCAAGGTGTGAATCCGGCCTTACCGCTTAAGTTTTTTTTTATGTGCCCGGGCCCTCACTTCCGTTGCGGCCTTGGTTGAGTACGGACGTGTTTTGACGTGTTGCACGTGTGTCCTTTGTTTAGACCTTATTTTTTGGACTTTCTCCTCTTCTAAGAGGATTTTCGTTTTTATTTTTGTTAACGTCTTTGTATTACCACTTAACGCCACTTCCGTATACATTATACGCTAGGTTCTGGCCGTATTGACCCTCGACCGAGGGCAGGTGCTATTTAAGAAAGAAGAAGAAGAAGAAGAAGAAGAAGAAGAAGTGCCCGGGCCCTTATACTGTGATCAGCTGTGATAATGGATCCGTACGAGATACTTGGTGTAAAATATGATACTACATTGGCAGAGGTAATTTGATTTATTTAGAAATATTTATACATATTTTGTAATATAGTAAAATATTGTACTTTTGTAAATAATATTATATTAAAATTATTAGTATTTT
>NW_021852831.1:0-943 GCF_003651465.1 Formica exsecta | reverse complement strand
AAAATATATAAATATAATATTTATAATTATTTATAGGTGGAATTACAAAAACTTCAAAAAGATGGAGAGAGATTGCTGGAGGAGGAGGCATTCGTAGAAAAACAACGGATACATAAACTGTGCAAACAATTTTATAAAAAGGAATCTAGAACCAGAGATTTCATAATATAAAAATTAGATGGAAGACACAAGAGAGCGATCTATTTAACGGTGGATATAATTATGATATTTTACATAAAATGTGTTTTCAAAAGTAAGTAATTATTAATCATTCAGTTCCAAAATTATAACCTATTATACCTTCCAAGTATTCTTATTTTCTATTTTTTTCGTAGTATGGAGATGTAGTGGCACTCGTCGTGTCATCTGCAAAAAAAGGCAAAGCATTAGTAACATTTGCAAATAAGAGTGCAGCAGTAAGTAGGATGTTTGATAGTGGAACAATTATGTCATATAATTTTGTATATAATAAAATTCTTTAATAAAAATATATTTGTTTCAGGAAACAGCACTTTTACAGATTGGATTAATAAGAAATCCACTCATATTAAGTGGTTTATGGCGGGATACGCGGAAACGTTCGAGTGCTCCTATAATAAAAAATAGCACAAATTTAAATTTTATTGAACAACTATCTTCAGGCACACATTTAGTTAATGGAATAAGCACATCACTTAGCTTTGCTTCTGCACCTGATATATTTGTACGTATTACTTATATTTGCTGTAACAAAATCAAATTTACTGTTTAATACTGTTATGATAATAATCTTATGTAATATTGTCACATTATATAGGCACAAGCAAGATATAGAATGTCAGATGCAGAGAGTGAAGTATTATCTGATTTAAAAAAAGCAGAGGAACGCAAACGACTCCTAGAAGATTTGAAGGCACAAGAAGGAAAAGAAACTTAGAAAGATATAACGAGAGTAAAAAAAAAT
>NW_021852830.1:0-224 GCF_003651465.1 Formica exsecta | reverse complement strand
AACGATTACATTTATCGCAGTTTGTTTTATTACAATACATGATACTTAATAAAATGTTGAAATTCTTTCTACGATAATATGGCATTTTAACATAGAAGCTATTATTTTTATATATGAAGTATTCAAAATATTAATTTATATATTTAGCATACAATAAGCTCATCATTTTACAATATTTCTGTTTATAGATGCAATTAAAGAAGATGCTCGCATAAGTAAAGAAG